>NW_005054359.1:1134182-1163617 GCF_000277835.1 Geospiza fortis | reverse complement strand
TGCAGATTGCTCCCAAGATCAAACCATAGATGACATAAGAAGGACTAACAATGGTTACCTACCAACCACAAGATGAAAAAGCCAAGTTTTTCAAAATAGTTTTCTCCAACCCAGCTTCCAGAAAACCTGATGTTTACTTTCTCCTTGAAGAAATTGAAAGACTTAGCTAAGGTTTGTGACAATGAGGTAGTTACACACAAGAGAATTTTCCTACTTGGTATTAACTGCACGTGATATTAATTATTCTAAGGCTAGAAATAAACTGTTATCATTGGTACACACTTAGAGAAGTATAGAATTTTTCATGGCACTCAGCTTCTAAATGATTTTTTTTTAACTTTGTCACAAAACCTGGAATTTGTTGTGTGATGCTTCCTTGAGTGAAGGGTTCTTTTTTGCTATATTACGAGGATACCTGAACAAACAAACTTTAATTCTTGTGAATTGGTGTGAATCCTTCCCTCTCAGTGGGGCTGATATTTTCTTTCTGGCTTGGTTTGGGTCTTGCAGCAGGAACTGACTGCTATAAAAACAGTATTGTCTCTTCCATCAGCAAAATGAGTAGAATAGAAAGTCACAGCTTGACAGACCTTGAATTGCAGCTGTCTTCCCTACAGTCAAGCTGAGATTTTGAAGCTGTGTTTGGCCATCGCATTGTTTTAGAATGCTCTTTGTTGCTTTCTGCTGCACTGCATTACTTTTTCACAGGAAATGTTCCATCTAAGGTTGAACACGTCAGTTCTGCTGTGTACTGTGGTGCACTCAGTCTGTGTTTTGCTCTCCTCTGCAATTTACATCTGCAACGCTGGCTGCATCTTGTAGCTTGTCTTGTGTGTCTGTGTTGCAGCATAAGAATACTTAAAACTTCCCTCCACAGTAATTCAAATTAAGATTTTTTTATTCCAGTAGTTGGTCCCTGCTCTATCTACTATATAGTCGAGAAAAAGCATGCCAGTTTAAAGCTACTAAGGGGCAAGAAAGGACTTACTGCACAGGGATAAAAGAGATTACCTTTCTCTTTAGTTAGCATTAGAAATGCCTCATAGCTTCATGTTAAGTTTTATATCCCTTGGTGGATATTTCATTTCAAGAAAGATGTGGGCAACCTGGAGGGAAAACAGTGAAGGTCTGAGAATGGTTTGTGATCCTGAATATATGACATACCAGAAAACATTGAAATAATTTAAGTTCTTTAGGGAAAAGAAAATTGACCTTGAAATAACTAAAAAGCTTCTGCAAAAAATGAAATATATTCCCTTCATATTCATAGTCGATAGAATTAAAAAAAAAAGAACCGTCAATGAGGTTTATGGGCTCAAAATTAAGAGGTACCTTCCTGATGGTAGGGACAATCAAGTACTAGAACAGGAATCATAATCATTTGCCATTTGAGGTTTTAAAAACCAGATTAACTAATATTTTCCAGTAATTATATAGATATAGTACATCTTGCCCAGGGCTGAGAAAGCACACCAGATGTTGTCTTGAGGTTTCTCTGTTCTTTTGTTGCTTATGCACTTACCAGCATCAAGTAATGAAAAGAAAGGAAGAGTGACCAGATTGCTGGAAGTGGAGGGGAGCTTTCCTGACTGGACCATGGTCACCACCAAAGGCCTGGATTTCTGTTTGGTTGTAACTCCCACACAAGTCAGAGCATAGCATTGTGCAAACCTTGAAGTAAGTTGGAAATTGTATGTAAAAATGAAAACGCCCTCACCCACTGTACATATAAAGTGGTGATTAGATCAGTTCTGCTCAGTGTGTGTATCCTTTAGCAATTATTAGAGTAATTGCGATAAAATATACAATAGAAGGATGTCTTGCAGTTTTTCAATATGCAGACTAATTGACCTAAAAATGAGTGTTATGTTTTATAATTTTTATTAAGATGCAACACTGCAAGTAAATTGAGTCTAATACAGCGTACAAGGCAATAAGATTGAATTAGATATTTTTAAAGGGATTTTTTCTCCTCTTCTATTTAAGTACTTCCTTATTCTAATGCTTTAATGTCCGTAGGGTTTGTAGAAAACCTACATAAATTTGATTATACTAAATTACTCTATTTTCTCTGAGCCTGGAGCATTTCATGTGCACATAGACAAAAAGGAATCTAATGATAAAGCACATCGGAAAAATCACATCTATATCTGAACTCTTTGTGCATGCCAGTTTCACACTTTAGTTCTTTGAACAAAATAATGCAAAGACAATGTACAATGGCAGGGTGTTTTATGGCATGTGCTATTGGCTGCAAATTTGCTGTGGCAAAGTAGAAAATGTATAGAAAAACAGTCAGTGTGAGTGCTGAAAGAGACTGCTGCAACAAATAGTGACAATTAGCTTCTCATTTTCCCAGCATTATTGAAGAAGAAGAGATTAATCCTTTTCTGGTAAATTCAGAAACTGTAGGAGTTGTGAGAGTTAATATCTTTCAACTCAAAGACCACTACCAGGAATGGGAGTGCTGAATGATTTCCTTCTGTTAAAAGGAAGCAGCTTTCAGTGCCACCTCTGTTCCTGTCTCTTCTTCACAATCTGCTGGATGGGAGACCCAAATATGTCATGGTGACTGACACCTCAGTTATGAAGCAGTTCCAAATATTGCTATGTTTCAATTACTTTAGTTAGCAAAAAATTTTAAAATAACCTTATGCCATAGTGCTAAATGTGTTACCTGTTCAGTAATTTGGGTAGTTATTGGCAGACATACAGGTCTCTGCTTCTCCCACTTGAGAAAACTGTGTATGCTGTTCTGTTTCAGGATCAAAAAGCTGATGAAATAAAAATGTGATGGTGTTTTTTAAAAATGAGTAATCAAATGTCAAATGAATATCCAAAGAAGAGAAATATCAGAATGAGAGTAGTGGAATTTGTGTCTGTGCTTACTGGTGCCTCAGATGGCTTTGAGTTATGACTAGAAGTCTAGCAATAAACTATATTTCTTATTGGTTTTTATTGTGTTTCTCTTGCTTTTGGTCTCAAACGGATTGTCAATAGGCTTGGTGGTGATTTTCTGGTGACTGATTTGCTCACAGCAAATGTGGAAAAAAAAATTCTTCCTACAGAAATTTCTGTCAAAGAACTACCCTCTTCCTCTTCCCTGAGTCCCAGAGAGATCTGAGATCTGAGACTTGAGTAGCTCACTCTAAAAAGAATGTGGCAGAGAATACTGGGAGGTATTCTGACCCTTAAACTGAGTCAAAATCTAAAGCAACTGTGAAAAGATAACCATTGTCAGGTAATAACCAAATGGCAGGTAACCATTTCCTTTTTGTCTTCTTGGCCTCTCTCCTGTTCAATGACAAGAACCACAAAAACATATTTCAAGACAATGAATTTACAGGGCTGCTCATGTTCATTCAGAACTAGCCCAAGGCTTCCCAGCAGTATGGTCAAAATCAGACTTTGATGATTCAAGACTGACAACAAAATAGAGGAGAGTTTGGGGGATATGGGAATGCTTTTCCTTTCTATTTTCAACAGGGCAAAAGTCATTATGGTGGCAGGAGCAGTAGCAGCTGCAGGAAAGGAAACAGTAACAAGGTAATTGTTGCTAAATTTAGTAGTCCAGAGTAGAACCTTATGCAGCTGATACATAGCTGTAATTTCTTTCTTGGTTTTCTAATTACTTTCCAGGATAACTGTGATGCCAGTGCTTTGCTGCCCTTCAGAGTCCAATCTCCTTCAGGTGCACTCCACGTTCATTTTTAACCTCTTTTCAAAATACCTTCTGCAACACAAAGTTAACTACCAGAAAAAACTTTATTTCCTCTCTTTCTCTTTAAATAGAGGGGATCCAAATATTTCTCCTCAAGTCTACATTTCTCTGCTGCACATTCATCTGAGGAGAATGCAACAGCAGCCCTGTAGAGTAATGTGTGTATTTCCAATATTGCCCCACTGAAGAGTTGCAAAGCATTGTCATTTCCCAGGACTTTCAGCAGAAGAGTATTGGAGTACAGCTCTCTATTGTGAATTATATGGGTGTTGAACTGCTTCATTAAGCCTCCTTGTAATTGTTAAAGTTACTAGGGCTGTAATTGTTTCTTTATGGACTGTTACTTTTCATGAATGTCATTTGAGATGCGGTACTTGCATGATATGCAGCATGCAGGCACAATTTAAGTTAAAAAAATGTGTTGTAAGCAGAAAAGAGTAGAACAAAATTATAGAAATTAACAGAATTATGACCTGGAATGACCTAAGCACTTCATGTCCTAAGCACTGTTGTAACTACATTCTTCAAATAAACTTTCAAGGCTCTTTTTAATTTATTTCATCAATACAGTTTCGATTACCTCCTTTGGACATGATACCAGCATGTTATGATTTTCATCCCTGAGGTGCTTTAATACTGATCTTCCCGTGATTGGTACAACTTCTAACACTGTCTCTACCTTCTTTTTACTAACCTAGTTACTTGTACTTTAACAACAAAAGAGCAAATTCAATTTTCAGGAATAGACATAGAAAACAAACCTTGTGTTTTAGCAGCTAATTTAATCTAGGCTCTTAATAGAGGATGCCTGAAAGATCAAGGAGACAGATCATCCAGAGCCTGGAAAAAATTGACCACATCTCCTACAGGCCTATAAACATTATATCATTTAAAAACTGGTTTCTAAGTAAAGGTTTGGGGTTTTTTCTGTGCTGTTAAGTCCATGATTCTCTTAACTTGGACAGATTTCCCAGCAAAATACTGTTTTTTGTTAAACTGGCAAAGGTCTTTAAGGGGCCATTTCGATTTCTACAGGATCACTTGCTGGGCAATATGTGCATTTAGAACACATTGGAAAATAGAATTTGTATGATGTGGGTTATCAGCAGCGATGAAAGATCAGTGGGGTTCTTTTAAAACTGCTGACTCTTTTGTAAAAATGTATAATGATTTATGAAAATTGTATCATGGGGTATTATTGAGCAAATTCTTTCCAGGAGAGTCTCATTTGTCATTCTTAGGCACCAGTGAAAACGTTGCTTAGTATCCTGCTTTCAGTCTGAATGTCCACCTGCCTTTTCAGGGACATTGATGTAGATGGTGCTGGTCCTGCTCTGAAGCCTGCAGGCTATGCCTCTGTCTCACAGTGAAGTTGTTCAAACTGAAGTAGTGAGCAGCAGAAGGGAAAGAAGAGAGTTTTTCCAGCGCTATGATAGTTTAAATACAGCTTGATTAGAGAATCGTATCAGCTGCGAGTGTCAATTGTATCTTGGCCCAGCTTCATCTCTATCAATTTCCCTTCTGTTCCAGAAGTTTGCATTTTCCCCTCAGCACCACTGTTTCCAGCTCTCTGTCCCCAGTTTTTGTCCTTTCTTTCCCACCTTTCCCACATAATGCTTGTGTCCCTGCTTCAGTTAAACCCCTGGACCCCTCTCTTTGCCTTGAAAGAAGGCAGACCCAGGCTACCCTGTAACACGTTCAAGTGAAGAAAAAACCTCTCATTTCACTTGCAGCTTTGGCAATGTGCCTTCACTATCCTTGAGGGTGTTGCAGTAGGAAATGACAGAGGGGCATGGTAGGAGAGACCACTCCTGGAGCAGTAGCTGTAGGAGCCTGAACCTTATCTGGTTCTCCTGTGTATTCACACTCTTTGCCAGATACTGTAGATGCCAGACCACCAACACTTGTGGTCTAGCTATGAATAGCACATAAATAGAGAGGCAAGCAGGACCAGGGCAGTGATTGTGCCCTGTTCTCAGCACTGGTGAGGACACTCCTCAAATACTTGGTGCTTGATTTTGGACCCCTTCAAGAAAGATGCTGGAGTGCCGAGGCATCCTTCCTGAGAAGGGCAACAGAGCTGGTGAAGGGTCTAGAGACTAAGTCGTATGAGGTGCAGCTGAGGGAGCTGGAGATGTTTTTCCTGGAAAAAAGGAGGCTCAGGGAGCACAGAACCTAATTGCTCTTTACAGCTGCCTAAAGGGAGGAGGTTGCAGCCAGATAGGATATGGTCTCTTCTCCCGGGCAACAAGTGACAGGACAAGAGGAAATGGCCTCCAGCTGCAAAAGGGCTGTGTTTGGAGTTTTTTCACATCTGGGACAGGACTGCTGGGATATGTTCCTTGAGCTTTTATTGCAGCATCAGCCTCGTTACATGGTTGAGACAATAGAAAGAAGGCAAAAGCTCAGGCACAACCAGCAGCAGCCATAGATTTCTTTGTTACAGAGCATTTTAAAAAATTTCTAGCCAATAGCATATTGCTAAAGGGTACAGACAATTGTTCTAGCCAATCACAAAAAGCACATATACACCTGCTTCACAAAATGCTTACTTGTATGCCTTCAATTAACAATTATACACCATTATTGAGCTTAAAAACTTCTACTATCTTGCTAAGTATATTTTTCTGTAGTCTTAAGGTCTATCTTAGCCAAGCCTGAAACTCAAGCAATTGTTTCATGTCCTTGTTTGCTGAAACTATTAACTTTTTCTACTTTCAGACTTTTCAGCTGCAGGTAGTTCTGAGTTTTCTGGTTTTTTCTGTTTCTAAGGCCTGCTTTTACAGCTTTCTGGAAATCATCTTACTTTTACTATTTCCCACAAGGGAACGTTCATGCTGGATTTCAGCAAGAATATTTTCACTGAAAGTTTGGTCAGGAATGGATTGCCCTGAGAAGTGGTGGAGTCATCATCCCTGGAAGTGTTCAAGAAAAGACTGGACAAGGCACTTCATGCTATGGTTAATCGACATGGTGGTGTTTGGTTAAAGGTTGGACTTGATGATCTTGGAAGTCTTTGCCAACCTTAGTGGATCTGTGATCCTGAGTGGGGCCATGTAAGTGCCTTATGTAAGTATGCTCAATGTGAAATTTATAAAATCACTGTAGACAGAATGGAAAGAAAATGTGCTAAGAAAGTCTGTAAATTCCAGAGATTTCTTCTGGATACTTGATTTATGATTTAGAAAAAACATTTCATTTGCACCTAAGTGCCAGTTGTAAGTGGGGTCCTTCCTTCTCTCTGCCTGTAACTAGGCTCATTAATCTCAGCAGGGTGGGACTAAGGAAGGGGCTGTTCAAAGGAATCATACATGCTGTCAAAAACATGCAAAACATGGTTTGGTCTACCCTCTAGGAGACTTAAAGTTTTAATTCTTTTTTTGGGCTATTTATGAGAAATGTTACAATGCTACTTTTGAGCAAACTAATTCAGCTTTTCTGTAATTCAGTTCAATAAATCCAAATTGTGCTTTTTTTGGTTGTATTTTTTTTCAAAACCCGCATTTTCTTTAGTATAATAAATTTACAATATGATTTTCTCCTCAGCTAAATTATTCCAGAAATAAAATTCTGAACATCTGACTTAATAGGCACATTTCAATTTAAATAAAATGCGCCATGAATTAAGCTATTAACGGAGTGCATGCTATGACTGAGATGAATAGAGATACTTTTGTATTCAAACACCGAAAGTGGTCACAAAATTAGATTTCAGCTGAGCTTTCAAAAATGAGTGATAGCCTTTGGAAGTGTTGGAAGCTTGAGCCCTTACTATCAATAAGGTTTAATAATCTTACTTGCAAAGTAGTTCCGAAAATACCACCTAGTGTCACTGGTCAAAAAAACTAAACCACCAACCAAACAGAAAGCCATCTTAAAGAAATAGGTAGTGAGGATTACTTGGAATTTTAATCTAGAAAAAACTATTCCCACTGATATTGCAGAAGTATTTAAAGAACAATTTTCAGTGAGTGGTTTAATTTTTCTGGCTTGTTCATGAATAACAGAGCTCAGTGCTTCACACTGTTGATCTAACCATCAGATAGTAATTAAACTGCTCTACATAACAATCTCTAAGATGTTATGATGCTATTCTCAGAGGCTGAAACAAGACAGTTCTATAATAAAATTATAACTCTGACATAAAACATTAATGGAGTCAGAGAGCTTTTCTCTCGTGTTTCTCATACATCTCTAGAAAGACCTTGAATTACCAAATGAAAATTAAGTTATTAGTGAGCTTGTTTAACTTTCATTGAGTGAATTTTAGTAGATGTGTTGTTTAAATAATAATAAAAAAGCAATGTCATTAGATTTCCAAGCATTAAACCTCTTCTATGTAATTTCATTCTCACTAGAATTATCTTGGAAAGAGAATACACAGAGCTCTGAACTCCCAATTCTACTTCTGTAGGTGCAGATGTCATTTTACTGCCCTTATTTAGCAATTGCTACTTCTGCCAGAGTCCTGCCCCATTCTGGCCATTTCTGGACCAGTAGTGTTTGTGTTGACCCTCATTTCTTTCAAAAAACCTCATATTTGAGAGACCACATATGACATCTTATAGCTTGTCTCCTCCTACATTTCAGGACAATGCAGGAGGGACGAAGAATCCTCCTCTGTTCTGCTGTCTCCAATCCTCTTGGTGCACAAGGGAATCAAAAGCCAGTGTCCATTCCCAGAAAAATCCAATGCGAAGGTGGGATAAAAGTGAAGCTGACCATCAGCAGATGTTAAGGTGAGCTGTGTGCTTGCAGGTTTGCTGTGACATTGCCCACTCTTCTGTGCCTTCATGACTCTCCCACAGGGGCTGGCCAGTGGGGCACAGGGTGCATGTGGGGTGAGCAAGGGGTTGGAGGTACTCCTGCCTTGGTGCATGTGCTCCACCCTGGGATACGGGGAAAACTGTGCCTAAAGCAGAAATGGTCTCTGAAGCTTTGCCAGAAAAGGGTGGCAGGGGGGAGCTCTTTGGGCTCTTTCCTTGCCCCAACCCAGGCTCTCACTACTGTTTTAGCAATATAAACTGAGAATGGTACTCTTGGATCCCAACAGTGCCAGCATGGCAAAGCAGGGTCTGGAAACATGTACAGACAAGAGATAGGGAGGGGCCTGAATAGCATTGGCAGAACCAGACCCAGTCTCAACAGGGACAAAGTAGTAGCAACACTTTCATGGAGTGGAATCGGGCCATGGGAGCAAAACTTCATGTAGGGAGTGCCTAAGGACCCTTTTGTCCTCTGCTGTGGAAAAATAAAAAGGATAAAAGAGATGGTAGGTGCCTGTCATGCTATGGGCAAATCACTTCTAAGTGCCTTGCATAAGCATATTGAGACATGGCACTGAGCCTGACTTGGTTTACTCAGCTCCGTTTACTCAGCATCCAGACTGGGGATTATCTTGGCTCTGTGTGACTTAAAACAAAATAGTTAATACAAAATCAGCATCAATCTTTGGCTGACCAAGGAATAAAACTGAGTCTTCCTGGATGCTAATTCAGTGCACCAGACATCAGAGCTCCTTATGCCTCGAAGGACGCATCATGCTGTTGTTGCTGAAGGACCTGAGGCTCAACTTCCCAGGGCACTGACTGACTCGGGCAACCTAAGTTCCTAATGGAGAATGTGTAGGATCTCAATCATTCAAGAGGTGTTTGCAGACATCAACCACCCCAGCTGACCTTTTCTCTACATCATGGGAAGAACAGGAAAGTTTAATGTCAGTTTTCCAGTTTCATTTTTAATTATGGTCTCTGTGTCTGTATGTACCTCATCAGATGTCCTCAAATGCTGCACAGAGCTAGCTAAGTCAGGACATAAAGGTTAGCCAGATAAAGATGGAATACTGCACAAGAAGTCAGACTTAGAAGAAGGTTAAGGCTATTATTTAAATGTCATTCAAGTAAGATATAATGGTAGGCACAATGTAGCAATATTTGTGTACCTCTGAACTTTTGTAAAATACACATACTTCATACAAGGAGAGGGAGTTTATAATTTCATTATAATCAGATTAAAATTCACAGGGCCTCATTTGTCCAAGGTCTGGATACAAGTGGATCAAAATATCTGCCCTCAGACGATGCTGGAAAGCTTCAGGACAGTAACAATGCCCCTCACTCCACCCTCCCTTTTCTTCTGCAGGACCAGGCTGGGAAGATAATAGAAGATAATACCATGAATTGTCCTTAACCCTTGGCCTTCCCAGGTACAGCTAACTGTTCTACTATTAGATATTATAATGACAGTTCTTTCTACAGGAAACTTAGAAAGTCTCAGAATCCAGTTTCCCTTTGTCATGAGTATAAACAGCAGTATATATAAATATGTAGTCATTCATACATGAACATTTTTGTGTGTGAATATATACCTACATGAATATAATGAACTAGGAGCAATAATTAACACTACTAGTTTTTTCTATGTTTTAGATAATTGCATTAGTCTTCATGGAGGCCTTGAGATCTTCTGTGTTCTATTGTAAGAAGTAAAAACAATCTGCATTTTGAATGATCTAGAAGAGGAAAAAGAGAGAGGAGGAGAATCAGCAATGGTAATACTAATATGGACAATTCTCCCCTCTATTGCCACTTCTTTTCCTACTTGCACCACTACCGGGTATATGTGAGGAGGAGAAACCTTTCTGATAGCTTTGACAAGCACATGAAGATGAAATATTTTTGGAATTCTGTTAATTACAAAATCTCTCTTTTTAAATTATGTGTAAGTCTCAGGTAAGTTGCATGTCTACAATGGTGCCTACAATAGAAGTGGCTGAAGGTGTTCACAGAATACTCAATGCCACAATTTTATTTTCTTTTTTTTACATGATTAGTCTAGTCCATACAAAATAATCTGGGTTCTTTACTGTCTGCACTTTATTTCTGCAACTCTTACTACATCTAGTCTTTAAATGATTTAAAAACCCATGCTCATGATCCTGGGCTTGCCTGCAACTGCCTGTATCAAAACACAATTTCCCAGGAACTAAACAGCTTTTAACTGATGCATTTGAGCAGTTTCTGACAGTTTTGACTTTGCCATTTAAAATTATGTGTATTTTATTGGAAAAATATCTTCCTCGCTGTGCATCAGTCCACAGTGATTTATGAAGGATGAGGATCTCTGTGACAAATACACAGCTTCAGATTACAACTGCCACAAAGTTTGCACACAGCTCAAATTCAGGAATTCAGGAGTTTTGGGAATTTGGTGGTGCTTTTTTTTTTTTTTTTTTGGCTTTTTTATCCATTGAGAAATGAAACAGAAAAGATCACTCTTCTTTGGCGGAGTGTCCTGTGCGTTGATTCCATACCGACAGCCAGAACTGTAACACCAGGTGATCTTCTCTGTAATGGAAAGGTGAGGCTCGGTGCAGGATGCTGGTTGCCTGTTCCAGGACACTCCCGCACTTCCCATAAACTGCCACAGGGTGGCAGAGGCAGCTCACACTAACAGACTACTTGATCCCGGCTGCAGGTGGAGGAAATCCTAGCAATCTTACATCTGGAAACGTCCTGCTAACTAGCTGTGGGGTTGTGGAAAGCCTGTAGGGGCGCTGCCTTTGAATGCCCTCCTCTCTGTGCCCTCTGGACACTCCAACTTCTTCTTGCAGGTATATAACGCCCATGTTACCCCAGCTGTCTTGGGGTAAATTTGGTGTCCAAAATGAAATTTTAGAATTATTTTCTATATAGCATCAAATATTCCTTTCTCCTTGTTAAAGTGTTTTAACTTAACTATTTTCTTACAGTTGGCTTTGTTGCTCTTTGAAAAAATGTCTACAAGTGACTTGGAAAAGGAATGATAAAAGAAACTTCTTTAAGTTTCTAGCAGAGGAAAAGAAAACAAAACAGAAACTCTAAAGGCTAGGATGTTGGGAATGCATGAGGGCATTGAATACAGTCTCAAAAGATCTCACATCAACAGGAGTTATTATTGCTGTCTATTGATATTGCAGCACAAAGGAAACTTCACAAGTTGTGAATCTGTACATTCAGTGTATTTTGCAGGTCTGTATGCACTCATCCCTCAATGGTGAAGATCTTAAGGCTTGAGAATATATAAATTCACTTTCTGTATCTTTTCTAACAGCAGAAAAAGAAGACTTGACATACAGAAAAAGAAATGCACTTGGAAGTGAAATTGGAGCTCCTGAGAGACTGTCTTTAGGACTTCATGAACTTGATCCACAGGCCTGACTACCACTAAGTGCCTGTGAAGACAGTTTGAGAATAAATAGTGAAACTTATTACACTATCATGTGCTAGTAAAAACAGACTGATAATTTCTACATTTCTTTTTTGGCTGGGAAATGCCTCATCCTTTTTTGTATCTCCTCTTCTCTCTGCAGTCCTTATCTTAAGGAAATAAGCAGTGATCTGTATTGTGCCCAGGAAGGTCTTCTTTGCCTTTGCTACTTTGGAGGGAAGGTCTGAACTTTCTGTTGGGTTCTTCTCTACACCTGTGAAGTCATGAAGAGCAGAATCTGGACCTGGCCTTGATTTTTTACCAGCTTTGTTCTGTTGTCTCCCACTCCATCTCTCCTTCAGGAGAAAGATGTGTTCATGTTCCTGTCTCCTTGTTCCTGCCACTTGGCCCTCCATCAGGAAGGTGAGGACAAGTTTTGCTCTATCCTACTGAGCCCACTGCCCTTGGAAGGATCATCCTTGTTCCACATAGTGGCAATGATAGAGGGAGAAGACTGACGAGAACAGGAATGGTAAAAGGGTAAAGGAAAAAGATCAAATACTTGAGTAAAAATGAGTACAAACCAGCAGAGTACAAAAAAACCCACCATGAAAATGATACAGAGACTCAACAGAGAGGCTAAGGAGAATTTTTGATCCTGCTAGATTTGCATGCTCTGTGTGGTTTCCTTTCACATTAAATATTCATGAGCCTAATAATATGACTTATTGGTAGCTAAAAAGTTATTTTTCTTTCCATGAGCATAATTTAAGAGTTAAGAACTTGAAAATATTTCTAATTTAGTAATAACAAAAAGGGTTGAATTAATCACAGAATAAGAATATGATGAGTTGGAAGGGACCCATAAAGATCTTTGTGTCCAATTCTTAGCCCTGCACAGGCCATGCCCAAGAATGACACCGTGTGCCTGAGAGCATTGTCCAAATGCTTTTTGAACTCTGTCAGGCTTGGTGCTGTGACCATTTCCCTGGGGAGCCTGTTCCAGTGCCCAGCCACCCTCTGGGTGAAGAACCTTTTTCTAATAGCCAACTTAAACCTTCCCTAACAACTTCCTCAGATCCTGTCACTGGCCACCAGAGAGAAGATATCAGTGTCTGCCACTCCTCTTCCTCTCACAAGGAAGTTGTGGACTGCAATAAGGTCTCTCAGTCTCCTCTTCTCCAGTCTGAACAGATCGAGTGACCTCAGCTCCTCTTCATATGGCTTCCACTCAATGACCTTCACCATCTTCTTGGCCCTTCTATGAATGTTCTCTAATACTTTAATGTCTTCCTTATATTGTAGCATCTGAAACTGCCCCCAGCACTGGAGGTGAGGCTGCCCCAGCTCAGAACAGAGTGGGATAATCTGCTTCCTTGCCCGGCTGGTCATGCTGTGCCTGATGCCCTCCAGGACACACTTGGCCCTCCTGGCTGATAGGGCACTGCTGACTTCTGTTCAAATTGCCATTGACCAGGACCCCCAGGTCCAGCGTCGCATTCACCTTTCTGTATGTACATCTATGATTGCCCCATCCCATCCCATCCCATCCCATCCCATCCCATTGCACCCTATCCCAGCACTTTCTCTCATTGCACTTTATACAATTGTTGATTGTCCAGTCCTTTAATTTATCAAGGTCCCTCTGCAGGGCCTTCCTGCCTTCAAGGGATTCAGTAGCTCCTTCCATTTTTGTATCATCTGCAAACTTACTTAATGTCCTTTCCAGGCCTGCATCCAAGTAGTTTATGAAGATGTTGAAGAGCACAAGGCCGAGGATGGAGCCCTGTAGAACCCCACCAGTGACAGATCACCAGTTTTATTTTACCCCATTCACTGTAACCATTTGTACCTGACCCATCACCTATCCATGATGTGTGTATACAGCTGTGTTCTGGACATTTTGTCCAGATGGATCCTGTAAGAGACATTATCAAAAGATTTACTGAAATCAAAAATTATTACATCAACTGGCTTCCCTTGATCAACAGGGTGGGTTACCTTGTCATAAAAGGAAATCAGATTTAATAAGTGGGACTTCTCTCTCATGAAGCCATGCTGGCTGTGACCAATGACTCTGTTCTCTTTCAAGTGTTTTTCAATAACACCCAGAATAATTTTCTTCATAACTTTGCCAGGCACTGAAGCAAGACTGATGGGCCTTTAGTTCCTGGGGTCTTCCTTCTTGCTCTTCTTGAAAACTGGGATAATGGTTGCCAGTTTCCAGTCAGCTGGGACCTCTCCAGATTCCCAAGGTCATTCAAAAATCATCAAGAAAGATTTTGCAAAGACATAAGCTAGACGTAAGGATTCTTGGATGAATCCCACCAGGCCACATAGACTTGTGCTGGAGCAGCAGATCCTGCACAATTTCAGGGTCAGCTGGGAGCTGATAATTTTCACAGTCATGATCCTCCAGCTCAGGGCACTGAGGCCCCCTCGATCCATTATCTGTGTTGAAGACAGAAAATGCAAAGAATATATTAAATACCTCTGCATAGTTCTGTCCTTGTTTGTGAGGTGACCATTCTCATCCTGTAACAGGACAACGTTATTTTTATGCTGCCTATTGCCATTAATATATTTGAAAAAACTCTTTTTATTGTCCCCCACAGTTCTGGTCAGCTTCAACTTCAGTTGAACTTTCGCTGCACACATTTTCTTCCTACAGTGTCAAGCAGCACCTCTGCATGATTCCAACATCACCTGACCATGCATCCACTGAACATCTCTCTTTTTTGCCTTATTTTCAAAGCAAATACCTGATCAGCTCTACTTAATTAACACCATGAGACAGTTTAAGATTCCCTTGTATTCCTGATACCCATAACACTTTAAATAGCACAGAAATTTCTGGCACCTCTCTGAGTGGGATGTGTGGCATCTCCAGAGCACCCCTTTCTGCTGAATATCTTTCTGTAAAGAAAGAATCACAGCTCACTTGGACTTGTATGCCAGGTTTTGTTTGCTTGGCTGACAGGCTGAGGGGTGATATCTCTTTGCCTACAACATGTTTGCTTTATAGAGACATATTTGTCCTTGACAAATGTGGAAGGCCCTGGACTCAGACATAGAGAGCAGCTGACAAGAGGGGAGGTGTGTTTTAACTGCTGTGATTTAATGGACGCTGGGGAGTTGAGCAGCTACTAGATGGGATCAGGTAAATATTTTATGTTAATTTTATGTTACTCTGAACTTCTTGCATAGAGCTAAGAATATGCAGTTGATCATTATATCCTTTTTTTAGTTCAAATTTTATCATCCCAAAGAATATATTTGAAAATAACAAAGATAACATTGTCTCTTTTTGCCCAGTTGAGGTACCCAGGATTCAAGGGGGAGACTGAGGCACTTCCCCACTTTGCTCAATCTAAAGCTCAACTAACATCTTACACTTTGGACAGTCATTGGGGGCAGGTTTGCCTCAAAAACAGAAGTGAGGCAACAACCTTGTGAATTTCTGCACTGGACAGAATGCTCTAAGATTAAAACTATACACAAATCTCTGCAACTTTTAAGACTTGATTTATGGAGAGAACACAAAGGCAGCTTTCTTCTAAACCAAGGTACTCTGGCTATGTGCCCTAACAGGGATCTGATGCCATATCATCATGAGAGCTGAGTGATTTCCAAAACAACACCCCTATGGGAGGCAGAGCCAGGTATGTGGGCCAGGACAGATCCAGAGTGATTTACACTCAGGTGCTTGACCTAAGTTGTAGGGGGATAGAATATAAGAAAAAATAAAGATAATGTAGAAAGTAATCTTACCCCTAAGGAGTTGCAGCTGGGCCAGCTATCAAAGATTAGGAACAGGCCTGACTTTAACAGGCACAGCTGTAACCAATGAGAAGAAGAGTGCTATAAAAGAGTGGGGTGGCTGGTTGAGAAGGGAACTGGAGTCAGTTGGTTGCTTTGTGAAGAAGAAAGAGTCAGTGCTTGGAGGAGCAGCCTGCGAGAAACACTAAGAAGGTGTGAAGCCCTTGTGATAAGGAGACAACAGTATGGAACCCCTGCAATAAGATGGCAATGCTATGTGACTGGCAGATTAATAGCCAGTTTTTATACTGCAGTTTTCCTTGATGGATTGCTGTGACTGACACCTAAATACTATCACTGGGATAAGTCAGTAGAAGTTTTCTTTGATCTGATTTTATACTGTTTGATACTGATTCATTTAGTACTGATTCAAGGCTGCAGATATATTTAATTGAAAGAAATCTATGTACTGACTTACAGTGATGCCCAGGAAGCCAGTGCAACACCCAGACTAGCATTAGAGCTCAAAGGTGGTTTGGGCTATTACAAGAGGAAAGTACTTGAAAGGTCTTTTTATATTCAAAAAGAAGTTTGGGAAATATATGTGAAGAGGTGAAGGATGGGAAAACATATTACATGACAGCTAAACCCTTTTATTTACAGTGAAATTCAATGGTTCACTTGATTTGAACTCGTTTCTCATTCAGCAGATGGATGGGAAGGTGGAGATATAAGTGTTAAGCTGATAAGAAATCTCCTTTTCATGCATGAGTGGCTAGGAATGCTGGTCAGAGAACTAAGAATTCTCTTGTGCTTCTTCAGCATTAGCTATTGGGGATGATGGAAATTATGAAGTACAAGAGACTTTGTGTATATGTACAGGCTTTCACATGCATTTTACAATATATCTACAGTCATTTAACTGAAGCAAGAAACAGCAACTATTCAGGAGCATCTAAGTAAACTTTGATTTACTTAGATAAGATAGACAGTTAAGATTTTGTTTACATCTCTAAGCACAGACTTGTATCTAACCTAACAGGTTCATGCTAAGAAGTTAAAGGGTTTACATCTCATATGCAATATAGGTGTTTGCAAAACCTGTCACCTTACTGCTGTAGGGGAAATATTTACAAAGTGTCAAGCAATAAAGTGTTAATTTGAAAGCAGAAATTACTGCTTGTGAAGGAAAAAGTTTTTTGAGACTACTATGTTCCTTTCAGAAACAAAGTAAGCTAGTAATAAAATCTGTTCAAATTTGACTTCTAGTTCCGTTGAAAAAGAAAAGTGACCATGTATTTGGAAAATCTGAATTTTTGATTTTAAAATGAGCTGAATGGTCAAATTCAGCTAAATTTAACACAGAAAATATTACAGCAGAAAAAATATTTTGTCCCATTGCCTTCAATTTAAGTGATAGTACCCAGGTTTATGATTTAGTAAAAATTCAATCCATTTTGAAAGGAAAAGGAGGATGTGAATTAGTTACTAGAAACACTTCTCTTTTTTAAGACACTGATATAAAACTCGTTTACTGATAGGGCCACTAGAAGGACAATTGGTCCAGGGGCTCAATTCAGAGGGGAAAGAAAAGAAGCTAAAAGCTTTCCAATAGAGAGATGAGGGGAGAATAAAAGGATTAAAGAGAAATACTTAACTGATATGCTTCTGATTTTTCACATTAACTGGGATTTTACATGTCTCATACTGCTTCTCATGCAGATATTTTCTTATTATAAGGAATTTTTCTGTGTCTTAGAGACAGATACTTTTAGTACAGTGAAAGAAAAAGTGGCTAAAACCAGGAGGGAACATAATGTGAGTGTAAAAGGCTTGTCTAGCACAAGGAATAGCATTTTGGGCACATTAACTGCCAAGTTATTGTCAGGTAGTGTGTGGATACCACCTAGGTGCAGGCTTATCCAAGTGCATGCACATTTCAAATGGCTAGTTTGAAGAGAGACAAAGATTTAGCACCTGCCATTATCTGTGTGTTTTCATGTGTAGGTATAGAACTGAGATTAAAATTCTGAAAGCCTGGTTTATCTGGATCATCTAGGAACCTGTGGTTTGAGATTGATGTAGATATATGAAAATATACATAGTCATATTGCTTATTCTGTAATAAAGTTATTTTTAAATAGGAAAAAATGAAAATAACGATCTTACTATTCTGATATAAAGCTAATCACCTAAGCAGTTTGAGAACTGGCAGAAGTTTTTATTCATGACAGGAAAATGCAGAAAATAATAGGTAGATAACATGTAAAATACCTGGTTCCTGATTGTTTAGAATTGCTAACTTAAAAAAGAGAAGTAAAACTGTATCTATTGTATGTATTTATAGCACTGTGCAGTCTTTTATGCTCACCACTGGACCCATACAGTTCTATGTTTGATTTCAGAAAATTAACACTTATTACAATGCACCTCTTCTCTAAATGAATGGGAATGTTAGTCATTCCACTCAATAACTGGTTTCATGATATGGTTGGAATAGTAATGCCAGGTATTTCATGAAATACCTGAATAATTTAGGCTTTTCTTGAAATGACCATGTAGAGCAGTGAAATGGCATAATAAAATACTTGTGCCAGTTATTGTGGTGAGTGATTGAAACTCAGTCATTTCACAGAACAGGTCACACATGATAAGACACATATTTAGGCTCACTCCTTTGCAGTTTGCATCTCAGGATGCATCCAATGCAGTTAATGGTTGCTCTAGGCCATGCTGCTGAGCTCTGCTTCAGTTTCCTGATCCTATTCCCAACCTCCCAACGTTTTGAAAGACCTCACACCGAGAGGAGAGCTGTTCTATTTGCATCCTACTCCTTTCTTTAAGTGGTTAGTTTTCAGCTGGATTAACTCCCTCATCCAGCTCAGCTGTGCAAGTCTACATGCCAGGCAGAGTGGTGGGGAATGGAAATAACTGGAAAGGGATGGCAGCATTCAGATAGTGTCAGGTTGCCAGGATTCTGGGCTTCTGCTTCTTTCCAAAAGTAGGCTTCAAATGTCTTACAAAACAGTTTTGTTGGAATTAAATATCCAGGCATCAGTGGACTTCTACAGCTTGGCCACCTGTCTGAAAAACAAAAAAACAACAGTCCAGACCTTCTGGGCTCTTATACAAATTGTCCAAACCACTTGTCCATGTACGTTTGCAGCGTTAAGTGCTGAATTTGTTCTTGCAGCAAGAATATAGTAGGAATAATATCTGGGACAGGAGAGGATGCTTGTGAAAAAGAAGTTTGTTTTTTTTTTAATGGCTTAAGTGGGTTTTTTACTCATTTCAGCATCAAATAACCAACAAAAGCCACCAAATTTATTATTTTCCTCCATATCTTAATTATATAAAAACATCAGCACTTTATTTAGTCTTTAATTAACATAATCCAAGTACAAAGTTCAGCCTCAGCAAGGACACAAGGATATTGATTATCTGTCCTTTCCAACAGAGTCAAAAATCACTTCTATGCTGTGTTTATTAATATATGTTCATAGCCATGGCATTGAAATCTATCAGTGTGATCGACCTTTATTTTCAGGCAGTCAATAGCCATTGACCCATGCAGATAAATTACCACAGTGAATTTTGCTGTTACTTGCTCAGACTCTTATATCAATAATTGACCTACTGAATGCTTATTCTTTTTTTTTTCTTTGCTTTTACCTATCAAACATACGAAAACAATTTACACAGATTCAGACAAATGTATAAACAAAAAGCAGCTTGCAAATCACTTCAATGTTTTCTGTGCTTGCACGGGGACACATGGTACCTTTCTTATTTCTACCTTTTGGTGTCAGCAAAACACCCATTTTGCTGGGGAAAAGGGAAGAGCAGGAATTGTGTTTCAAATAGATGGTAGTTTGGATAAAGAAGATGTTGTCCTGTGGCTACAAAAAATGTCTCACAGGTTTAGTTGATCCCAGTAAAATCTTTCTGAATGGCTATTATATGGACTGCAACATTTTGGTCTTGATTTTATCTAAACATGGCAATATTTAGATATGATAACATTAGACTGTTTCCTCTGTCTTCTCAGAGACCTAGAAACCTCTTCAAAATGTGAGAGCTTAAGCTGGCCTTTTCCATAGATTTTGAGAGTTCAGAAACAAAATCTTACTTAGACCCAGTTCCAATAATTTAAATAGCTTCTGATTTAAAAAAATCAAATAGTTTCTTAGACTAAATTCCCATTTTCTTTCTTGTTACATAAAAAATAATTAAATTGACAAGGAAGAAATGAATAGCAAAAAATTATATGTCAGTTTGTTTGTGTCCTTTGCGTATTTGATTTGAAAAGGGCATGATTTTTAGGCAGCTTCAAAACAACGTTCTGTTGTTGTTTCAGGAGACAAAGAGGGAGTCTTAGCAATCAGGTGGCCTGTTTCTTACTGTGAGGAGCAACATGTAAGTTCAGGGATGCAATTCCAATGCATGTCTTGTGCCATTGAGCTGGAAAATCTCTGACATTCAGTTTTAGCTTGTTTCCCCTAAAGTTACTGTTTGGAGGCAGAATGTGAATTTAATAGAAAAATGTTGTGCTTTTTGTGTCCAGTGGAATTATTATTAAATGACATGATTCTACAGAGGCAGCTTTGAGTTATTCACATCTTTGCTCTTTCTTTTTTCTCCAGTCCCATATATACATATAATTGATGAAGTCTAGGAGGCTTTATATGTATATATATGTGTATGTATATATATCTCCATAGTGGCTGTATTTACATTAGAGGGTTTTTAAAAAACAGTATTATGGTTTTGAAGCTAAGCTTCTGTTGGTCAGGGCCCTGAGGGTATTAATTGACTGCAATGGCCCTGATCATTCTCTCCTGAGACCTCCTCCCCCTCTACACCTGAGCACTACTTCATTTCATCCAAGGACCAGCAGTCCTGGCTAAGATACAGTGTAGGTGTGCCTGCCTGCTTCCTGAATCAAACTTGGACTTGTTTTGTGGCCTTGCTGCCTGTCCTGTTTTCAGCCTTACCTCCTGCCAATACTTTCAAAAGAATTTTGAACCTCTGCCTCCTGAGGCAGAGGACTTGTTGGGGAACCACAAGTCTGTTAATATTGTGACTGTGCAAGAAGACTGACGAACAATGGCAAGAGTTCAAGAAGGTGAAGGTCATGCTTTTGACACCTGGAACAGCTGCTCTTTGTGTGAGACTCAGTGTGTGGGCCTCGATGCAGAGATCTACAGCAGACCTTGGAGTGAAATGTTTCACCAAGCCAGCCAGCTTGTGCTCCTTGGATCCTAGGCCTGCTTTGTTGGAGGAGAGCATTACTGATGCATTTCTAAGCTCTTCATGCTGGGACCTGGCAAAGGAACCCAATACACATATATCCAGAGACAATCCTTCCGTGTGTTCCCTTTTCCACCCAACACTGGGAGCTTCCTCTGGAAATGTTCTATGCTGCCATCCCAGCATGGTCCTGGGAGTAGAGCCCCCCATGGTTTTTCTGACAAAATTCTGCTGTGCATCCCTTCCTCCCTTCTGTGCATGCAGTGGCTAATGAGCTGGCCGAGTGATCATCATGTCCCACAAAGCAGAGCTGCAGATCCCATCTCTGGCCATCAAACAATGAAAGTGGGAAGACAGTGGGATGCAAGGCAGACTGTGACTATGAAGATTTCCTGAGTGGTAGTCAGGAGATATTGGGCTGCACAAGGCAGTAGCCATTCACCTAAAATGTAGGAGCTCCTGAAATTTCATAGCAGGATGTCAAAGACAAGGGCCTGCCGCAGCCAACTGTGGGTGCCAAATTTAGAGTATCCCAAGGCCCCCAGTCCAGGTTCATCTTCTGGACCCTTTATCTGATACATAGCATCTCATAAACAAAGACTTCAGGAAGGTCACGCTCTTTGTCCTTTCCCTTCAAGAAAAGGAGTTATTGAAAATTGAGCAATGATTCGTTCAATGTGTCCTGCAGCAGTTGCTGCAGCCATGGGATTAAGGTTACCCTGCTGCATCTACCTTGTAATCAACAGTTTCAGCTCAGAGTGAGCAGGTGGGAATGTTTCCATAATGAAGAGAACTTCTGTAGTGTTGTAGCTCTGACGTGGGTGTTCTTTCTTCTAAACAATTAGGAGTAGAGGACTCCAAATCCTGTCATCTTTGGTCCTATACAAAAGGTAGAGAAGAAACAAACAGTCCTGATATACAGATATTCTATCTCATCTTTGCTGAGATTATTCCTCAATTTGAAAGTAGGATATTTAATAGAGAGTGGCTGTCTGAGAATCTACTCCTTTACTGTACAAAAAGAGTAAAATTAGAAAAGAAAAAAAAGTTTAAAGTGAAGTGTTGATTCAGTGTGATTTTTTTTTTAACTTTCCTGTGCAGGGCCGGGAGCTGCATTCAATGATTGTTGTGGTTCCCTTCCAACTCAGGATATTCTCTGTTTCTATTATTCAAGCAGTTCTGATAAGACAAAGACTAATACAGTAAAAAGAATAATTTAGTAATGGTAGTCATGTTTATTATTGCACAATAACATATTATAGTGGTGTATAATTATAAAGGTGAAAAGTAATGGGGATTTGTGCTTGTCAGTGGGACTGTGAAGGAGATAATTGTGCTTGCAGTAGTCAAGGCAATGAATAGTAACAAATTGTCTTCCTTCATTAGGATTTTTTTTAATGGTACAACTTATGGTCTTTTAACACTTTTTTTGCAAAAATCAATGGAGATTTGCACCGTGAACTTTAATAGACTCAATTATGTCTTTGGAGGATAAAACCCTCTGCTTGTTTCCTTGTTTTCCTTATCTGCAGTCACCTATCTCTTTCATCTCCACAATCAGTGTTAGAGGTTTTTATGTCAGCAGCTTAAATCCTTCCCCTTTGAAATGAACATAAACTAGCACAGTGCTTTTGGATGTTTGTCATGCAAATTTTCTTAGTGAATTACTCTTGTTGTATGGATGGTCTGTAGATTACACACCTGTACAAGCCACGGTTTATGATGCACTAATCCATTAAACTAATTGTGAAATGCTGTTATTCTATTTTAAGTGGCTTATGGAGTTAAGTAACACAGCCTTTTAGGAAGTTTGTATAATAAAAGCTTTTCCCTCTTTGGCAAAACACAACTGAAAATTGTTCTTCTACTGGGTAATGGTGGTAGGAAATAACCATGTTTATATGAGGTAAATGTGATATGGTCACGGGTACAGTACAACTCACAATTTGTTCTATACTTCACTCAAATATTTGTGAAGGAAATAGGTCTGCTATTTGCTTAGCCCAGTAGCTGAGGAAACTTGGTGGGAGGGATATCAGCAAACACTGCTGTCCTTTCAGATGAACTGTGCCATCTCAAGAGATTGCGAGTGATCAGGTCCTCCATTTGTGCTTCATCTGAAAGACTGTTTCTAATAGTTGAGTACATATGTGTGCAAGCTATTGACAAAGCAGGTCTGAAAGGCAGAGCAAAAGAGAATCAATTTAGATGAGAGAGAATTTCTTACAGGTTCACCACTGGGCCAATTGCTTTTGTCTGTACTAGGCTTCCTTTGGAGATTTCCTGTAAAAGAAATAAACAAAATTCATTCTCACCACTAACTTAATATAATTCAAGATGTACTTTATACTCTTTGCAGTAGAAACAATTGGGTGTTCTAATCTTTGTAAGTACTGTATAATTAGTCTTCCAAATGAATGTTTCCACTCATCAGGATGACTAAATAACCTGTTGAGTAAAATTCTTAATTTACATAACTAAAAGCCAATAACAGTTTCATCTCCCTTTATCTGATTATATTCTGATTTTATATCCACATTTCATTGGCCACCTGCCAGTCTCTAAAGGATAAGAGGTAATTAGAACCAGTGATAGTGCACTATTGTTATACTTTTTACAGCACAGATGCAGTTGGGTGTTATTATCATATCTGGTACAATTTTGTGGATAATATCATTATGTCTCTGCTGACTATAAATTTAATTGGAAATGCGAATCAATTGAAAATGCATTTTAATATCTGAATTGTAATACATTTTGTTTAATATAATGGTACTTCAAAGTTCTAACAGAATATGTACAGCAGCAAAATCACTGTTGCCTCTGTTCTATATACACATATATTTGTACAGTATTTTTTTCACTCTTTACATATAATCTACTGCACAAAATACCATTTAAAGTATATCAAGGTAGGGAAAATAAAGTACTAATTATTACTATTCTGGTTCCTATATTGCATTTCACATGGATCAGGTGACAAGACAGCACCATAATAAAAAACAAATTACCTCAAGTAATAAAATTGTTTAGATGTAATCATTTTTTAAAAATTACTGTTGGACAACCTTATTTAAGTGGTGCGTTTCAATGTAGTACCAAGGGGGTTTGAGGTTTATGCTTTTTAGTTTTTTCTTAATTCAACTACTACAAAGAAAACACAAAATAAACCTTGAAATAGAGCAGATTTTTCTGTAGAAAGAAGTGTAAGTGTGCATTAGCAAAGAGATGGTGAAAATAACGAACTTTGAATAATAGCTAATCCCCGGCACAATTTCCTTGATATGTTCAACAGAGATAATCTCCAATGTAGCAGAGTCAAATGTTCCACCACCTCCCCTGCTGATGAATCTGATCTGCATCCTGGATTCTGAAGCAGTAAAAACATTTTGTAAAAATTCATGCTATTTCCCAAAATGTCATTTTGAAGTCGATTGCTTAAATAAAGTTTCTGACAAGTCCAAATTGACTGAAATGGCTAATTGTCCCCATCTCTTAATAAATTAATTCTTGTTACAAATATTCTAATATCTTAGTTGTTTTGGGTTACTTATAAGTTAAGCTTTTTAATTTTTTAATAACTTTGGAGTTGGTTTGTCCTGAAGCTCCACTTCTCTGGTTTAAGAGAATGACATCTTCTTTTTTCCCTGATGAGACTAAAAGTCTTAAGTTACATGTGAAACTTCTGTCCATGGTTACTTCCATCACTTTAAATCAGTCCATGGCTTTGCTCTCTTGAACTGCAGAATACAGTATAGCAATAGTGGTCAATAACTAGGACTGCTTCATTTGTTTTCTGGTTTTGTATTGTTTTTCCTCTCTCTGTATCAGTCTATTTTAAAATTCTGTTCACTATTGCTGCATATCTTCTAGTTTTACATTTCCTATTCCCATTTTTCATGTCTTTGAAAGTGTAGAAGGACTGTCCACACTGTGTACCACAGCAGACATTGGCGGTACTCCCTTCTTGCTGAATTCACTCTTTGTGTCTTGTTCTGCCTTTCTTAAAGAGCTGACAAAATACTCTTTGATAATAAAGATTACAAAATTGGTGTTAACTGTGCTTCCAAAATATATTCTACTTTCTTTAACCATTTTTGGTGTTCCATGGTGGAAGGTAAAAACACCTTTAAAATTTTCAGCTCCTGGGACAGAAGTAGGTCAGTTGTCAGTTCACATCCATGTTACAAAATAGCATACATTTGATCATTCTGTGTGGAGTAAAAGCTTGAGTTGCATAAACTCTGGCAAAGAACCAAAAGCAGGATTACAATTTCCTAATACCACTTCAGTGTGCAGAGATGTGTTTATTCCTACTGTAAGGAAAAATTGAGCTTTGAAATTTACGCTGTGACTAAGAAAAGCTATAATGAGTGTGATAAAAAGTCCTTATTTTAAAAATTTAAAAAAAGGAGGAGAGGCTAGAGTTGTTGCTATAATCAGTTTCCTGTCACATGTTTGGTATGTTATAGGGAAAAAGATATTTTATGTCATTTAATCATGTTTGGGAGGTCAAAGCACCAGCATTTGTTTTAGGTGTAGCAAAAAGCTTATGTAGGATTGACTTTTTAATAACAGAACTAACATGCAAGAGAGCTTGAGGAAAATCTGTCTGGAGTAAGGCTCAGAAAGACATGTTGGCAAGTGTGAGAATGGAAGATTGTGGATGTAGAAAGGAGATAGAAGTGTACTGCTTGTGAAGAGCTTACATAGAAGTTATGCCACTCTGTTAGAACAGAAATACGTAAATACTTGCAGCTCCTTGAGGTAGACTAGGAAACAATAATTTGAATTGTGATAAATTGCTGTTGATGACCTGGTAATTCAATTGACCATGGTCATTGGTGCATCAGCCTCTGGAAAAAAGAAAGTACAGGGAAGGAAAAGGGAAAAAAAACCCAAACAAAACAACAAACCCCAAATTGCCAAATATCAATCTGATTTGCATGATCAGAAAGATATATTAATGAACAATAACCTTTATTACTTCAAAAGATATTTCTGCAAGGTATCCTGCAGATGCATTTTCTGTAAATAATGGTGATCAGATGCCAATTTAAGTAACAATAAATAAATAAACGAACAGTACATTATAATTTTTAATGAGCTGACAGTTTGTCTTACAAAAAAGAAGACTTTTTTTTCTGGTTGATCTTTCACAGTGGTGCAATTAGCACACCTTTACTTGACTGTACGTGGAAAATGCTAAACAAGGCTGGAATGGATTTTCCATCATTCTTCCACATTGGAGGCACACTTTCTCGTGTAGTTTATTCCTTTGTTGGTCTGGTTGAACAACTTGTCTAGAGAGATACATAGTCAAATTATTCTTTCCCTTTATTATGCAGAAGCTTTGTAGCAGGGGAGGGTTGTATATTTTATTCTCCTTTCTTTGCTTACCTTAGATAAATACACCTAACCAAATGCTATACATCCCCTTAAATTCCTTCTGTTAATAACCTGACTTCTCTTTGGAGATGTCTTAGGACTTTTCATTATGGTTAATCACATTGGTAACTCCCTGTTCCTGTTTTATGCTATTTTCTTTGCCTGACTATGTCATTTTGCTTTTCTTTTACTTTGCAATTAAGTTTGTCTCATTTTCTTCTCTTCCTAGATAAGCTTTTTCCTATTATTATCCCTTTACATTTTTATGTTCCATATCAAAATCAAAATATGTTATTGCCTCTCATATCAATGTTTGCTTATATAACATTCTTTATTGGTGCATGCTCTTCTTTTAGGCATTTCTGCTGATACGTTTTGTCTTGCAGAATTCTAGCATAAAGAAACTTTTTTAATCTCTTCCCATGACTGTAGCTGAAGTATTCCCCTAACTTTTTATGTCTTCTTTACCCATAGGCTGTGACTTTGTGTTTGATCTTCGTTTTTTAAGCATTTAAACTGTTTGCACTTAAATTTGGGTTTTTTCCAGTTGAACACTTTGGTCCCTTTTTTTGCCTCATCCAGTAATTGTGTGTGATCTGCTATTTATCATTCCCAAGTGTCTAATTAACCTCCCTTTTACAGATTTATGACTCCTTATGGCTGCATTTACTGCTACTGATTCTGTCCATATGCATGCATGGGGCTCTCATACTCAGATTCTTAAAGTTTAGGTGTGCAACACATTCCTGAGTTGTACCTGCCACCCTTGGTTTTGCATATGAATGAGCTTATTCAAAACCAATTATATGCTAGAACATTTTGTAGATAACACTTCTCAGTTTGTTTCAGCTAAAACGTGTATTCAGGCTAAGGGTAGCAACTGCATGAAATTTCCCCTCCACTCCCAAAGGTATACTGAAAATCTTCTTTGTAACTCATATACCTGGATAGATGAGGATTTTTATTTTGTCTTTCTATTATGTAAAGAAAGTCCTTATGTTGTACATAGCTGGTATAGTGACATAGCCCAAATCTTTTATTCTGCCTTTGTAAAAGAGAATGTTTCAAAGAAAGGGTCTTAATGATGATTTTTTTTTTTTTTTGGAGAATTTGAAATTTCTGTTGGAAATTACTCTTTGGTAACAAACACAATTTGGGGCAGACAGGACTTTCCAATGGCTTGGCAGTTTTGAAATTGGGAGATTATAATGGCTGTTTAACAGCATTCTCTCCTCTGAACCTTTGTGTGAGCATACAAATAATAGATAGGAATTTTAGGTGCCTAAAACTTTTCATCACCTTGCAAAGGAACTTGATCTTCTTGATGGTGAAGACTCTGTTCTCTTGTCTATAGCAAAATCAAGTATCTGACTCTTTCAACCACTGCCCGTTTGTGTATTACAGGTTGCTTATCCACTTTTTTGGGGTGGGGTGTTTGTTTGTTTGTTTTCCTAAAGTCTCCATCCCTGTAGCTTCTAAAGTCTTTCTGTGAATTGTGGTTCAAGTTTGAAGACCTGTGGTGAGTGGTTGGTAGGGGGATAGAATATAAGAAAATAAAGATAGTGGAAAGTAATCTTACCCCTAAGGAGTTGCAGCTGGGGCAATTATCAAAGATTAGGAACACGTCTGACTTTAACAGGCCACAGCTGTAACCAAGGAGAAGAAGATGCTATAAAAGAGTGGGGTGGCTGGTTGAGAAGGGAACTGGAGTCAGTTGGCTCCTTTGTGAAGAAGAAAGTCAGTGCTCTGAGGAACTGCCTACAAGGAACACCAAGAAGGTATGAAACTCTTGTGACAGGAGACAACAGCATGGACCCCCTGCAAACCCCTGCAAGATGACAACAGTACTTCATTGTGATATTCTTTTTAATGTCACTTTCAGTTTAATGGGAGTAAAAGCGCTGGCAAGCTTTTCTCTGCCATTGTGCTGGTGCACAGAGACTTCTGAAAGAAATAATTTGCTTAGGCTGATTGTGCCAGTGTAGCCAAGAATTCTGGTGCAAACCTTGTATATTAGACTTATAAAATATTTAGAGCCTCTATGTCTGTTCTCACCTCCATTTTTGAAGCTGGTTTACAAACCCTCATTCTCTCATGGAGAGCTCAGAAAATTGCTATTCAGATACAGTCCATTGCATCAGGCTAATCTAGTCTAACTTTCTTCATCCATACTTGTCAACCCATGGTTTAATTTGGCTTTTTAGGCCCCTCTTGTGATCATTGCTTATTTTCTCAGTGGTTTAAACAGACCATGAGAGAACTTGAAGAAATGTCCTATATTAAGAAATCAGCTAGAGGGTAGAAAAGGGGCCAATGGTTCAAGGAGACACCAGAAGGCTTCCTGAAAAAGAAAGCTGTGTGCTTGTAATATGTTTCTGTGCTAACTGCTAGTTTTAGGTGAATCTGGTGGCAGAACTTTCACTAAGTCTTCTTGTGTGATGCAAGCTGAATTTAAATATGATGTGGAACCTGCTTAGATATAAGCTTCCTATCAGTTGATTATCATATTGCACGATGGCTTTAACAAACAAATGTAGTATTCTCAGTGATTCTGTTCAAGTTATCCAGCTAAATCAGGGAAAAGAACAACAAATTGTGGTGATTAATCGTATTGCTGACATGTCTGTCCTCTGAGGATGACTTTAAATGGCACATTTCAAAAAAATACCTAAAAATTGGCTTCATTCTCTAGAGTTATTCTGCTAAATAACCTGTCACACTCTTCTTACATGGGGTGAATGCTTAAAAGAGGGGCTGAACCTGCTTATGCTTTCTGAAGACAAGCAGCAATATTCCTTGCTGTCTCAAGTGGCAATCTGCTGATGCTTTCAACTATGGTGTGAAAATATTTTGCTTGCAAACCTTTGTGTGGCATTAATGAGATCACCTAATTATTAAGTCCCACTTAACATCCTCACAGCATACTCCTGCTTAAAGGATTTTGCAACTAAATACAAGTTAGGAAAATGATTTTTTTAAACAAACATTTGCAAATGTAATTCAAGGTTCTTAACTTGAAATTACTGGTATTGTAAAAGAAAGAAACCTGTATGGGGGTTTGAGGGGCTTTTTGTTTGCTTGGTTTTGTTTTGTTTTTTAAATTTTTATTAGCAATCTCATGGAAAAAAAA
>NW_005054359.1:1108859-1134130 GCF_000277835.1 Geospiza fortis | reverse complement strand
GACATGATAATAGTTCTGCAACAAATTATTCTTACTGCCTGCTTGTCACAGATTTCTGATTTCTGCTTTATCTTCTTGGTGAAAAAAGGCACCAGTACTAAAATTTCTACTGAAGTTTCATTGTTCAATGTAACACTTTTCATGGTTTCACTCCTCTTTATTAAAACCCTTGAATTGTGACATTACATTTAAACTGAAGAATT
Source organism: Geospiza fortis (assembly GCF_000277835.1). Lineage (NCBI taxonomy): Eukaryota > Metazoa > Chordata > Aves > Passeriformes > Thraupidae > Geospiza > Geospiza fortis. Next base: position 1,133,927 of record NW_005054359.1, on the reverse strand, counting down.
TGTAACATATACCAGAAGTCTGAGTCATAAAGGTTGAGATCGTTGTCCCTTGAGTAAATATGTTTTTCATCCTGCCATGAGTGAGATTTTGAAAAATCTAAAAATCACATGTTGAAGATGAAGTGTAATAAAATAAACTCTCACTGTAGTGGGATGTTTCTCTTTGATGTAAATATTTAATATGTATGAAGAGCCTTGGCCTTCTCCCAGCAGTGCACACAAAGAGGAGTGTTCCTAGTAATTTACCTCACAGAGCTTCGGAGAAGATTGACTGCACTGTCCACATAACAATTTGTGTATTGCTGTTCTCCCTGGGTGGTACAAGCAAAAATTAACTCTTGTTTATCTTAGGCTGCAAGATTAAAATTAAAATATGTGTCAGTGGAAAGGTGATTGATAGTTTTGGTGTGCTCAAGACTGATTCATTTCCTGCACACCATGTATAATTGCCCTTTTTTCTACTGTGTAGAATGGACTCTTCATAGCTACCTAAGAGGCTTGGAGACTTGCATAAAGTCAGTGGTACCTAGGTCTCCAAATGCTTGAGGACAAATGGAAAATGATGAGGAAAAAAAAAAAATCAGAAGTTTTCCTCCAACGGAATATGCAGAAGATGCTCAGGTAATGTAGGGCAGTTGTGCAAGGAGAGAAATCACCTCTTGGAGCAATAGCTGAGTGAATTACCTCTTTTGGTGATCCTTTTTTTTTATCTTCACATAGCTAATCTCATAGGGAAGGAACTATCCCATGTGAAGTCTGATGGCACACAAGGCCATAGCAAAACAGTCCTCTGTTACAAGTACTGAGAAGAAAGCAGTTATTTGTCCTGTTTCCTAATGTTTCAAGGTGCTCTCAGGATTTAGGTTAATAGTAAGATAATATCTTACAAAGAAAAAAAAATTACAAAGAGAATAATGGCCTATATTGTATTATTATGAAGCCAGAGATAAAGTGCAGGTTTTTGTAATTAATTCTTTTAACTTATGCATTCTCTTTGATTATAGAGGCATAATTAAGATGGGTAATTACAAACTGTGTTTCCTAGTAATATATTCATGCAGTAGTAGCTATAGTGTTTTACAATACTAAGCTCATATGTAAAACAAATTATCTATTTAGTTGGAATGATATCATTAGAGCCAAATTAAATTCTCTGATAAGTACAAGTATTCATTAGTTGGCTGCACATTATCTAAGAACCACTTGCATCTCAGCAACAAAGTTGGAATATTATCCTATCCTACATACATTTGCTCTCAAAAGCATAATACACAAGTTTAACTAGATCAGTTGAGACCATTTTGGTTTTTGATTTCCTAATTAACTTGAATTAAATTGCTGCTGACACATCTGTCTTAAAGTTGATTTCACTGAGTTTCTGATCTGCTGCAAAGTCTCTTTCTTAGGCAAAGATTCATTTCTGAAATGAGAAAAAAGGAAAAAGGTTTTCAATAGGCAGCTGCTTGAGTTCCTCTTGAATCAATTGATTTGTGCTGTTTAATTTCAAAATACACTTTAATAGTATATTAGGTGCTGAACATGCTGGAGAGGTGCCTTCAGGTATTTAAATCAAAATAAATAAAATATTGACTAAGCTGAACTCAGTAGTTCACTTTATTAAACTAAAGAGTCACATGCCAATTTCAAACATTGCATTTGCAGGGACTTATTTCAGTTCAAATTAATGTTTAAAATTCTCTATTTTCAATTGATTTGATGCAAATTTTCTGTGCAAGGACAAAATCCAAGAGGTGCTGTTACAATAGTCTGAACTTGCAGGATAATTTTTCTTTAGCTTTGTGATTTTCTCTGTTATCTTCCAGGTTCATGGGCCAGTTTTTTTCATGGGCCAGTTTCAGGGGGAGGGACAGTAAGGTACTTCTTCTCTGTCCATAGCACAGTAGAAGAAAGATGCTTCTCTGCTCTTTTTTTTTCATAAATTCAAGGGAGGATCCTACCCACCTGCACCTGTCCTGGTTAATGACTTTGGCATGGAAAATTTAAAATATCTATAAAAATAAGGAAGGAATACTTTCTCTTTATAGATTCAGTGTTTCATACCAATGGTCTGTGACGCACCCTGATGCAGAATTCCAGGTCGATAAGACAGTACATGATTGAGGGATCTCCTGTCAGTCTGAATAGGAAGGTTCATCCAGAAGATTCCAGTTTCCAGTAATTTACTAGGAAAGAAAAGCCACCAGGATGGCTGAGCCCAGAGAGTTGTGGTGAATGGAGTTAAACCCAGCTGGCAGATGGCCGCGAATGGTGTTCCCCAGGGCTTAGTACTGGGGCCAGTCCTTTTTAATATCTTCATCAACGATCTAGACAAAGAGATTGAGTGCACCCTCAGTTTGCAGATCATGCCAAGTTGGGTGGGAGTGTTGGTTTGCTGGATGGATAGGAATGCTCTCCAGAGGGATCTGGACAGGTTGGATCAATAGACCAAGGTTAAACAAGGTGAAGTGTCAGGTCCTGCACTTGGGTCACAACAACCTCATGCAGCACTGCAGACTGGGGCAAGAGTGGCTGGAAAGCCTGTCGGGAAAAGACCTGGGGGTGCTGGTTGACAGCAGCTGAACATGACCCAGTGTGTGCCCAGGTGACGAAAAAGGCCAAAGGCATCCTGGCTTGTTGTGACCAGCAGGAGCAGGGCAGTGATTGTCCCCTGTACTGGATGCTCGCAAGGTTGTACCTCTAATCCTGCATCCAATTCTGGGCCCCTCACAGCAAGAAGGACATTGAGGGGCTGGAGCACATCCAGAGAAGGGCAACAGCTGGCAAAGGATCTGGAGTACAGGTCTGAGGACAAGGGACTGAGACAGTTTGGGTTATTCAGTCTGGAGAAAGGGAGGCTAAGAGGAGACCTCGTTGCTCTCTACAACTACTTGAAAGGAGGTAGGGATCAGTGTCATCACAATAAGAGGAAATGACCTCAAGTTATGCCAGGGAAGGTTTAGATTGGCTATGAGGCAAAATATCACTATGGAAAGTGTTTTTATATGTATATCTAGTTTTATAATCATCTGGCATTCTTGTCATTTATGCATTGTGAACATGTTTATAGACTGCTTTTCATATTGGTTAAGTCCGCTGATTTGAATATTAGTATTACTTTGTTTCAGTGAGAACCAGTATATATAAGTGATTTGAGGCAAAGAAAAATACTTTAATTTTATTCTGTTTCTGGCTTTGTCTGATTTAAAGACATTTAATATCTGCAGTAGCAAAAACAACACTGCTTATTTCTTAATAATTCATTGTTATTCTTATCCATTAACATATACCTGAAGATAATATGTATTGATAGAGTAAATATGCTCTATTTCTGAAATAATGTTCGAATTCAGGGCCAAGTAGAAAAAAGTTTTTTTCCTTTAATTAGGCTCAGCTCCTGTTTTAGAATAGTTTGCAATAAAGCAAATTCATTGTAAATGAAAGATGTTTTCACAGTAATAAGCAGAAGAGAAACACTCTTGTAGAGTGGTTCAGATTTTTTTGGCATAAATAGCACTGGCCTATAGATTTATTTTTTTTATGTAAAAGGTGTTGCTGCTATGATCCTCCAGGAGCCTGTAGCTTTGAGCTAGATTTCCTACACCTTTTTAAAAGTGAGGTTTCCAGTCACTGAGATCAAATGTAAACTAGAAAAGCAAACTTCTTAAAGGGTAGTAAAAATACAAAGTGAGTTGGAAATAAAATAGGCTTATAAGCCTGTATCTTTCTCCAGTTCTGGGTTCTTTCAGAGTGATTCCTTTTCTTTAGTCTTACTTTCAAACCAGTAAATTGCGGCCTTCCTAAACCACAGCAATTGGTATACAATGTAACTTAGATCCCTAGGAGAAGCCCTATTTTCTCTCCCCCTGAAGTCTGACTCTGCATGCTCACTGTAAAATGACGAATATTCTGGCCTCTGCTGGGTGAAGACTCCCTGCCAGCTCTCTCCGAAATTATTATATTCTTTCCCCTTCTGCCAGCATCCATATTTTTTCTTGAGCAACAACTTAGGGAGCAAATTTTTTAAACCTTTTTAAGATCCAGATCGCCTACTGCATGCCTTTCCCTCTTTAAGTTTGAACTTTTGTCCTGTGTACTAAACATCTGAATTCTGTTGTCAAATACTGGAGTTTTTAGCCCCTATGCAAGGGATCCACCTACCTTTAAATCTTTTGTTTTCTGACAGCATGCCGAACAGGCCAGAGTTAAAGGAACCACTGATGTGTCTGATACCAGGAACACAGATTATTTTATGATCAGATGACTATATTACAATAAAACTTGTGCTGAGTTTTTGTAAGGAAGGTAAAATGCTCTAGCAGCCTTAGCATCCCAGTTCCATTGATGCATTGTGTGCTGGCTAGAGAGTTGCCTGTGAACTAACATAAGGCTAGAAAATGAAAGATCATAAGTATCAGAATCTTATACAAGAGAAATTCATGAGAAGAAGGACCAGAATTGTCCACAGCCAGAATTTTCAGAGCCCTCACCTGACATCTGGAAGGCCAAGATTAAAGTCTGCTCCAACATGTCAGTCACAAACCTCCCATCAGGAAAAAAAGTTGGAAAGAAATAATGCTGTGTGGTCTTCATCTTCCCTGAAGTCCTTACCAGAACTGTTGTTTAACTTTTTGGTTCTTTTCCTCCTCCTGACTTGCATATTCGTCTGAGGATTATAGCATGTAACTGACGTGTGGTAGGCCACAAGGAGGATGTTTTTAATTGATAACTGTGGTCATCAATATATCCTCCAAACATTTGCCAGAGTTGGAGGACACAGAATAAAATCAAAGTCCCTGTTTCAATGTTTTAGCGTAGTAAGCTTTTTTGCCTCTTGTTTGAAATCAGCAAGGACAACAACAACAATGTTGTGCCCAAAAGAAGCAACTCCCTTCCTTAATAATACTGATATTGCCCTCTTTCTTTCTCTTTAAAACTGAGTCTTGCAACTACAAATACAAATCTATGCCATAACGATAGTATAATCTGCAGGTTAGGCTGACCGATAGCATTTTACTGTTGGGGTGGAGGTAGATGTTATAAATCATTAAATATTTAGGACTATGTACTTAAATTACCAAAAAATTCCAATCCTACTGCACTAACTGTTACCAGATGGGGGAATACACATAGTAATCATCAAATGTTTGGAGTTTTCTTGGTCCAAATATATGGCATTTGCACCTTACAGGTATAGTGAGAAATGATGCTCATAAGAGAATAAGAATATATTAAACAGAAGCTACATATATCTTAAAATGGCATATAAGATAAAATTGAAAGACAGTTTGAAGGGGAATGAAACGAGTGAAATACCAGGAATAGAATGAGCTTGTTTCCCTCACTCTAGATCATGCTTGTTAACCACATTTGCAAATATGGACTACTTAGCTTAGGTGTTTTTGTTGGACAAAATTGTCCAACTGAAGAAAGGCCAAGATCAAAAAAAAAAAAATCCTGTATGAATGTTTCACTCTGCTCATTCTTAGAGTTTAAGCTTGAAAACAGTGTTTATGAGCTGTGAGCTGTACCTGTGTGTGTTGGCCCCTACCCCAATGTGATGCATAGCTACAGCACATAGTATTTTATGGATACTTTTGGTGTTGCAGACCCATGCCAAAGTGAGCAGAGGATGCTTCTACCAGGGATCAAAAATATGGCTACATGTGCTTAAATTTAGGTAGGTAACCTTGACATTTTGTCTAGGTTTTTACCAAAGTTAATTTACATGATAAGACAGCATTCCCATTTAACTAGATCAATTTAATGCTTATGTTAATATCGCACATTTAAGTGCTATTTGCTACAACACTTTCCGTGTCAAGTATTATACATTAATAAGATTTATTAGTAGGTAGTAAACAATTTCCAGCATGGCTTCATTAAAGAAAAAAAAATATATGTCCAGTGTGGAGGATAATTTCAAGGACAAAGTTAAAAAAGGTTGGAATCTGGAAGATTCAATTTAGTCTACATTTCCATACTTTATACTTTCCCCAGATACTTGTTTGCAGAGTATGTAAGAGGTAAAGTATTGTCCCAGTGTCTGAGTACCTCATCACAGGAGAATTTGGTCTGGTCAGTCAGCTGAAGCACAAGTCACCAAAGGGACCAAAGGTGAAGCTGATCTTTTAATCTGTGCATTAACTTGTCTGAGTCTGTGTGTATAGAGACAATAGACCCAGTGAAAGCAGGGAGCACTCTCTCTCCTCTTGTGTTGAGGCACATTTATATCCCAGGAAGCAGTAGAAGAAAGAGAACCTGCTTTGCTGATAGGAGTTCTCTGTCCTACTGTGCTAAGCTCAGATTTCAGATGAGAAAGAAGAAAGATGAAAGCAGATGGTGATCCAATCCAGACAAGGATTTTGGAGAGGTCATATCTCCTTAGAGTTGCCATGATACCTATTCAGTAAGAATACATCTGAATTGTGGTAATAAAAAGCAACAAATTTCTTGAGGACCGGTAAGTTCATAGAAACTCTTTTCTGGTTGCACATTGATTACATTTTGGATTTTTCTACTGTTTACAAGACCTCACCAAATAGTCTGCACCAACAGTTTTAAATGTGATAATTTTCTTTAGTCTGTTTTTTCTGATTGCTGGCTTTTCTTTGCATCCAGTGTTTATTGTTGGTTCAGCTTGGATATCTGAAACGTGTAGAGCAAAACAGTCAATTGTGGACAATATGAGCAGCAAATATCCTTGTTCCCACATGAGCAGGGGCAAAAGTGTATTCACATAAAACTTTCATAAAATAAATCTCTCTTCTCTTTATGAAGTTTGAAGTAGATAGTCAAGTGCAGAGCTTTAAAAGTGTGCACATTTATAGAACACTTTATTAACTGGTATTGGGGCTGTCCCAATTTTAGGACTTGGGAGTCTCCTGGGTTTGGTTAAGAATTCTCAGAATGGTGACTCTGAATGTTTCTTGTTTGTGCTGTTTACCCACACTTTTAAATCTTACATTTCTCTCAGGCAAAATCAGAGGTGATTTGCTCTATAATATTCTTTTGGGAGAGGGATGAGAGAAAGCACACACATTCTGAAAGAATCTGAGCTAAAATGATTAACATGTGAAACAAAAAGGATGCCTGTGAGTTTTTCCTCTAGTTATATATTTCTCCTCACAAAAATGAAGTGCACACTATAGAGATTTATATGGTTTTGTATTATTAGTTTTACTTGTGTATGCAACCATATCCCTATGGGTAGCTTCTATAAATATTCTTTAGTTTTTATACACCTCTCCAATTATTTAATCTGAAAGTACTGGATTTACTCAATTTATAATAAAGTATGTCAGCTGAGGATTTGGCTGTACTACCTCATTCTGGTTAAGGAGGCTGGATTAATTAAATTGAAACATTATATTGTCCATTAAACTATTCCAAAGATACAAAAACTTGAAGCTTCACTTTGTCTTTGTAGATGCAAACCAAATCTTAGTTTATGCCTGTAACAAAACAAAAAGGAAACAAAAAAGTAACTCATAATATAAGCATATATTATGACAATTAAAAGCTGCTACTTTGAAAATTACATTCAGTTCTGAATTATGCACTCCAAATATATAGAAGCAGAGCTCCTGCTTCTCTTTTTATGTTATCATGCAATACTAACTCACGGAAAGAATGCAGGCATACAGGTGATGTAGCTGACAATGGTAGGTACTAGACATGTTTGTGGAAAGTGTGTTTTGGAGAAGCTCTCTTTTTCCTTTCTTGGTGTGATAAAGGAGAGGGAAGCAATAAAGCCCTCCAGGTTAGGAATCCCATGCACAAAGGCAGAAGTAAAAGGAAAAGCCTCTGATAAGTACATGACACTTTCCTGCCTGAATCTGCATATCAGCCTACCTAAATCTCTTTCATTTGGACCTGGTGATTTTGACAGGGAACTACATGGAATGAATGAATGAATAATGAAAAAACATAATTGCCTGGGATATAGATGCTGATATAAACTTAAGATCAGATTATTTCAAGGCTTTTAAGGAAGCATGGCTCTTGGCAGATACGTATAGGAAAAGTCATCCCATGTTTGTCTTACTTCTCACAATTTTTTCCCTAAAGGTTCTCTAACAGCCTTTGTTGGAGACTTGCTAAATAGGTTTGTAATCAAAATCCCAGGGGAATCACCTGATCAATTGTGACTCTAATATTGATCCTTGTACTGAGAAAGAGGATTTTACAGATCTTTGGTTTTATTTACTTTCAACCTTGATAAAAATCTTGTTGAAGCCTATAGGAAATATTCCTTGATTTTATTGCATCCTACTTGCTTCATTTCTGTGAACTAACACAGCAGAATGTCACAAGCCTTCAGAAAAGAACATATAGAAAAAAGAAAGAGACAGACACCTTCTGTTGATCCAATTTCCCTTTTATATTCATGACTTCTGTTCACATATGTTGGGACGTATTGGTTCAGTCACTTGCGGAGCAGCTCTACCTTGGAGTTGCTCTTTACAGGTCCTTCCAACATCCATCACTCTGCCTATTTCCTGCTCTGTGTCAGAACCACATGGCCTTTTTTTGTACAATTGGATGGTTTTTACTCTTTTGGGGAAGATCAGTGCAGTTGTATCAACACTAAAACAATGGGAAAGGAAGATTTCTTTAACTGTCTTAACTCTTCTTTCCTTAACTCTCTGCTGAAGGACACTAAAATTTGACCCGAGACTACACAAAGTTGTTTGCATGTGCCTTGTTGCCCTCTACCAGCCCCTCTGGGGTCACATAGTGTTGGGGAACATCTTCTCACAAAGATGTTTAGCCCTATGAATGTCTCTCATGTCCTGGGTGGGTTCAATGCTGGTGAAAATGCCATTTCCCACACTTACTGAATTCCATAATGAGAAAAAATTGACCTGGTTATGATGAATTATCCTTTTCTTTTAAAATGGAGAAATCTCAAGCACAATTTATTAGAATAATTTTATTGAACAGTGGAAATGATACCTTGTATCCAAATTAAATACAATTGTTATGGTTGGACTTCTCATTTAAAATTTTATAACAAAATCAGATTGGGATGTTTGTGTATCCCAGCTTTTGGTGTGATAGTTAGAGAAACAGATGAACTATATATTGTGACTTTTACTTCTTTAAGAGTGGGACATGCTTGAACCCCATGTCCATTCTCCATGAGTAGCTGTGGCCTTTACTGTACCCAGGGCTTTCAAGATTACAAGTTACTGGGTTTAGCCAAGGCAGAAAAACCGATATTGTATATAAATTTGGTTATAGAGTTTTGTAATATGTTTCTGACATAGCCTGTAAAAGAGTCTGCCATTTCAGACAGTTAAATTTTTGTGGTCAATGTAGTCCATATTAAAAAGTGATTAATAAGGGGATTGTCAATGAAGGCTTTATGAGACATTTTTTTGGGGGGACTTTGATAGTGACCTTACAGGGGAACATGTTTTCAGTGAAAAACTGGATAGATGTTTAATGCTTGGAAATCAGATGTACCAAATGCTCTTGGTAAAATTTGCCCATGTCTTAAAATATGAAGTAGTAAATGACAAGTACTCATATGAACCCATCCAGGGCAATTGGACAAAGGGTCTACATTGAAGAGGATGAATTTCGACTCTGCCAAATGCAATGTTTGCAGTCAAGGGAAAGTACACTGCTCAAATGTGAGATTTAGTAATGTTATCCTGGTCTTTGCTACAGTTGAAAATGTTCAGGGACACAATGAGATGAATGGGAAAAACCTTACAACCCAAGAGATCAGTGAGAAGCTATTCCAAAATAGGCCAACAAGAATACATAACAGAAGCACTAAGTATGCCTTAGTGAGAATAATAGCTTTTGTTGTGAAAAAAAAATAGTCCAGATATATTTTGATTCCACATGCCCTGGATATTTTAAGTCTTTCTAGGAGAGGCTGTTATTCAAGAAGAAATTTTGGCAGGGGCCTGATGCAGAAACAACTGCACAGGGCTTTGTTACTGAGCATGTCAGTCAAAATATCCATAGTGCTGTCTTTTGTCTTCCAAATCTATTTAAGCCCCAAGTCTTAACTCTGCAAGGGATTTTTCTTGAAAAAATATTTGTGTCTGGAAGTCATAAAAAAAAAAATCAAGTAAAAACAGTAACTCTGCAGAAGTATTAGTCAAAGATTTATAAATTCACTGGCATTCCAAATTGGAATGAAATCTGTAAGACCAGTCTGGGTCAAGTGTAACAATCAGCTATTTGCTTTGTTTTGTTTTATTTTACAGCTTTTAAATAAAGCAAATTCAGACTAAATAATCCCATTCTTCAAGTGGTAGAGCAGTTATTATGGCTTTATGAGAGTTATTTACAAAGTTTTCCCCAAAATAAATTTTCAACAAAGCCAACCTGATTTTATTTTTACACCATCTTTGAGGTTGTATATTGCCATGACTCATACATCCACAACTCTTGAGTCTTGCTCCACAACTTTTTACTTTCTTAAGGAGAAAATTTAACACTAGCATTCTGTTTAAGTGCAATTGAACAAAATTTTCATTTTTTTCTCTATTTGTTTTACTACTTTTAGTGGTGACTTAGGTTCTCACGGTTTGTTCTCATGTTTAAGATGTATAATGATCTGAATTTAACAATTAAGGTACCACATTACTTTGAAAGACAAAATCAGTGAGTCAAGCTGAACCTGTATGTGTTTTTGGCTCAAGTTGCCAGTGAAATTCTACAGGATGAAAACAATGAGCCATGGAATAATTCCATCCATTCATTACACAATTTCATGTAAATGAAAACCCATTAACATTAATAGATTTCCCTTTAGTTTACATCAGTGTAGATTCAAGGACAATGAGAGCCTACGCACTCTTTAGGAAAAGAAGAAAAATCAAACCTATCTGTCTCCACTATGGAGCCTCAACAGAGGAATCACATGATGAATTTTCACCATCAAATGTGCCATCTCTGACATTACTTGCAGAGTACTACATTTATGGCCACATAATGTAGTGGCCATAAGCAGTGAAGAAATATTGGTTCACTAAAGTGATTTATGTGCCTGAAGGTGTGTAATATAGCTCCAGAAGGTGGTGTAAGGACCAGGCAGAATGTGCATTCTTCCCTGTTATTACGTTTAAGATATTCTGGAAGAACCAAAGAACATCAATGGCAAAAAATACCCAAAAAACCAGCTTTTTAGAGACTTCAGAAAAGTTTAAAACACTGCATATTCTTGCTACTGTCATGCTTTCACCCATAGATTATTTAAGAAAATTGTTAAAGACATCCCTCTTTTTGTAAGTGTAAACCGGGGATTTTGACATACAGGTGTGTATCTTGTAAGGTGGATGAGTACACCTGCAGACAGGTTGAGGTTTGTGGGTATGGATAGAGAAAAGTTTTTATTCATCCTCTGCTTTAAACTTTCACTGTCAGTTACTTAATGAGCAGGAGTTCTGCACCACATTTGGAGATACAAAGACTTCTAGCATGTCCCAGAAGCCAGAAATATTTCTGTATACAGAAAAATACAGGTCAGGATGGTAAAAGTAAGGGAGTGATCAAAATCCATGGTAAAACTAACGTGTTCCAATTCTTGTTTGTATAGTAAATACTTCTGATATTTTTGTAATGGCAAAGTGAAAATAATTTTCTTTAGCATCAGAATGAGATCTGATTACACAATCTGTACATTAACGGAAGCTTTGCCATAAAACTTGCGATGCTTAGATTTAGTTGTCATGAAAGTGATCAAAGGACTGAACGCCTCTCTTATGAGGTAAGGCTCAGAGGGCTGGGATTGTGCAGACTGGAGGAGAGAAGGCTCTGAGCTGTCAGTGTACAAGGTAGGCTTTGTTTATTGATGAAGAGAACAAGATTCAGCAGCTTTACACTGAAAACTGACAGGTTTAGATTGGACAAAAGGAAGACATTTTTAATTATGAAGGTGGTGAGGCACTGGCATGGGAGAGAGAAATAAGACAGAGACATGTCCAGAGACAAAGGGGATGCTCAATCAGTGGAACTGTACATGGTCAGGTTGAAAGGGCTTTGAGCAATGTGATCTAGTGAAAAATGTTGCAGATGTACCAGGGGTGGCTGGACTTAGTTGATCTTTAAAGGTTGCTCCAAAAATATTTTATGATTGTGGTTTATACTTATGAAAGATTTTTTATCTATTTTGGTATTAACACTTGTAAAAAAATTCAGACTGTACAAAAAAAGAGTTTTTTGTGCAATGGTATTAAATAGCATCACCTCAGTAGGGTTTTTTTTTTTCCTGAAATATGAAAATACTAGATAGACTACTCTAATTTGACCCTCTTTCCTTCACAAGATAAAAATAAGTGAGAGGAGAAGTTCTTAATTAAAAGGATTTTTTTTCCCCTTGACCTCACTGGAAAAAAGTTTTACCTTTGGGAGTGGAGGAAGTGATCTGACATACAAAAGCGTTGGGATTGCTGGTTGCCATCAGCAAGAAGACATGAGTTTTAATCCATCATGTGATGTGTATTTGCTACAAAGCTTTGGGCAGCTGGTTGGAAAGCTGTCCCACAGAAAAGCAGCTGAGGATGCTGTTTGACAAATGGCTAAATATGAGCAAACAGTGTGCCCAGATGGCCAGGAAGGCCAATGTATCAGCAATAATGTAACCAGCAGGACCAGAATATGGATTGTCCCCTGTACCCAGCACTGCTGAAGCTGCACCTTGAATCCCATGTCCAGTTCTGGGCCTCTCACAACAAGAAGGACGTTGAGGTGCTGGAGCATGCCCAAACCCTTCACCAGAGCTGGTGAAGGGTCTGGAGCACAAGTCTCATGAGCAGTACTTGAGGGAGCCGGGGGTGTTTATCCTGGAGAAAAGAAGGTTCGGGGGACCTTATCACTCTACAACTGCCTGAACAGAGGGTGTAGCCTGGAGGAGGGTGGTCTCTTCTTCCAAGCAACAAGTGATAGGATGAGAGGAAGCAGCCTCAAGTAGTGCCAGGGCAGGTTTAGATTGGATATTAGAAAAAAATTTTTCACAGAGTGTGGCCAGGCATTGGAACCAGCTGCCCAGAGAAGCAGTGGAATCCCCAGCCCTGTGGGAATTTTAAAGATGTGTAGATATGGCACCTGGGGACATGGTTTAGCAGAGGTCTTGGTAGTGATGGGTTAATGGTTGGACTCAATGATTCAAAGGTCTTTTTCAATCTTAAAGATTCTAGTATTCTGTCATTTAATCAAAATAGATTGGGAGAAAAACATCATACAGAGCATGTAACAAAATCCTGCTCATGTGGAGATTTTGAAAATCTTGCAAACAGCATCAAATTCTGTGGGCTTAGAGTCTCAGCACTTCCTAGTTTGTCTCCCTTGTTTTATAGAGTTTAAATTAGGTTGGGATCACACACAGGAAGTGTCATATGTATTGGATTTCATTTGTTAGTAATTGTAATTTATTTGCAAATGCTTTTTTTAAATCAAATTAAATTTTCATAATAAATTATGCATTGGAGCTCTATTAAATTCTTTCCTTTCTCTTGCATAAGAATTTTGGGGACTAGAAGTGCTAAAGGTTTATTTGGAAGTAGGTGCATGACATATGGGATTATTTTTGTTAGCTTGTGAACTGAACAGTTATTGGGAAGAAGTTGCACAAAAAACCACAGGTGTTAATTGCTGTCTAGAAAAGAGCTGATGGCCTGCTGTATTTTTAGTCTCTCTATGGAATTTTTGCTACCAAAACAAACTAGCATATCTTGGTTTTAATTAGGGGCTGAAGTTCATCATAGCTTCCAAAAGGGCCTGACCTTGCAGCAAAGTACATGGCTCCAATTTTGTTTCTATCTTGCTACTTTTGTTAGTGCTTTTGTGTTAAGATGGTGGGTTTTCATTGTGATACAAAACTTCACTTGTAAATGATGCTTCAGAGCCCCTGGCTGACCCTACGGCATCAGAGCTTATTCAAGCACCATGTGCAGCTTAATTAAAACAGAGGGAGAAAAAAAAGTTCTTACCCTGAAGAATATTGTGCAAGGCTACTCATATTCCTGGAAATGTGTTAAATTCATTGCTGCAGGTATACACAGGGCTGCAAAATACTTTCAGTGACCAATCTGAACAGTTGTGTCTCCTGGTGAGTGCTCTCCCTCAGAGAGAGAGACACCACAGTAGAGAGGAAGCATTCAGGTTTGTGGAAGACTGCACAGCCTCTCAGGGCTCTCAGAATACGCACCCTTGTGCTGAAGGCTAGCTCTGATGCAGTGTGGCTGTGTTGCTGTGAAGAACTTGGTGAGAATAGGCTGGGAAGTGTTTTTCCCCGAGCCCTTCTCTCACCCAGGGGTTTTGGTTTTGCTCAGCCTCCCCCCCCCGGTCCTTGGCTTGACTACTTGGCAGCTGTGCCTGTGGCTGTTCATGGACTGTGCTAATCCTGACCTGATCTGTTGTATTGCCTTCCTGGCATGATCTCAGGCCTGCTGCATCCCTCGGGATGCTCAGTGATCTGGATTCTTGGCCGAGCCTGCTGAGTGTTGCTGGCCAGTGCACCTCTGCTCTCCATGTTCACATCCTGCAGTACTGCAGTCCTTGTCAGTAAGGACGCTGCCCGTGCCTGCCTTGTGTCACCCTCAGCCCCTGGCTTGTTTGTTTGTAAAGAGCAGCCTACTTGGCTCTGTGAAGGAATTGAAGTGTGATAATGCTGGCTTACTGCTGTTGCTCCGTTTGTTAGTGATTCATGTTCAGCCAGAAGAAAGTTTTCTGTCCTGCTATAGCTCTGGTTTGTTCTTTTTTCAAATTGTTTCTGAGAATAAGAAGACAAAATGAATATGGATTCTGACCATGTGTCTTCTTATACAGGGACTAAGACATGGCTGTGTGTATTAGAAAGGATCATCCTATTCCTGATTAAATATTCATAATAGTAATTACTTGTTCACATTACCATACCTCCTGCATCTCCCAGCTAAGAGTAATGCTTCATTCTGCTAGGTAGTAAACAAATAAAAGCAACCCAGGGGGAATAAATAAACATCAGAGAGGACAGGCAGGATACAAGGAAATAAATAGAGCTGATCAGGGAACAAAATTTTCTGCGTTAGAAGAAAACAAAACCAAAGCAAGATTTTGTTGAAAACAAAAACATTCCAGTGTTGTCAGAAAATGGTTGCAATTTATTAATTTATTTATTTATTTGTATGAAAATTATTTGTGTGCCACTGGCTGTAAACCTGCGGCTGAACCTTTTGGAAGGGCATTTCTGTCACTGCAATAGTTAGCTGCCTGCCTCTCTGAGGTTCATGGCTGCCCCTACTTCTCAGCTGTAGGGCTGCCTGCCAAGGCAGGATGCTGTGTGACCCAGGGAGATGTGCAGGCCCTGTGCTGGTAGGTGGGGAGCTCAAGGTGGCAAACTAGCATTTGCTGTTGTAAAACTGATCCATTGTAGTTAGCTGGGGTAAGTCTGTTACACGAGACTTTAGGGGAGTGTGGTGGTAGAGGCAAAAAGATGAGTATCAAGAATATAGATTATCCCAAGTTCCATCTTCCTCAAGAAGCCAAAGAAAGAGGACAGAAGGTTCTTTCCCAATTGCTGTGTGTATCTGCATCCCACTGCAAACAGATTTTGGGCTGCTGTGATACATAAGTGCCTACCAGCCTTCAGCGGGTATGACGGATTAGTACAGTGACCAAAAATCCCCATCACTACATACAGGAAATGCAGTGCCACTACCAGTCAGTGGAGCTGAGAACTTCAGGATATAGTTGCCCTTGGCGCTCTATCTGATGCTAAAAAAAAAAAAAAAAAGCCCTGTAATCCTGCTGCTGTTTCTAAATCTACGCTTTTTTATTTCTCTCAGACTAAACATGCCTGAGAATATGAATCTTTGCAATCTAATATAGTAACTAAAAATAGTTCATCTTTTACTAAGATACCTGCTCATGGGGGATACCTAGTCCTGATATTTTGAAGAACAACTTACTCATCACTGATTGTGGAATAGAGCAATTTACGAGGCTACACTGTGCAGAACTGAAGTTACATCATGAATGTATTTATAATGACTTATATTGCTCACCTGTCCCATGAACACGTGATGCTTCACAAACAGGATGGAAATTAAACCACCTGTAAGGAAATGCATTAGGGATCTTGAATTTTTCCAGATCCAACTAAGAGGTGCTAAAGACACAAAGGAAACAAGATCCTATTCAAAAACTGCACAATGTATGCTGAAACTTAACTAAACTTCTTGAGAAGTTACTTATGCAAAAAGCGTAATGACTGTATCTTTCTCTCCTGTTTAATCTGTGGTAGGCAGTTTAGTTTTCAGGTATGTATTTTTTTAAATTTTTTTACAAAAGGTTTTCCAAGTTTCATGACAGACTTTTTTCTCATTATGTGTGTAGCTGAGAGCTCAAAAATCATCTCAAATGATCTTTTGATGTAAATTGCAGAACTCCACTAAAGCCAGTGGACTGCTATCCATTTACCTAGGTCAAACATTCCCCAAGCAATTTGTTTCTCTGATGTGTGAATACTGAAAAAAAATAGTAATGTGAATAAGTTCTACTGTACGTTCCATTTTGTTAGAGGCATATGCATACACAGGTATCTTGTTGTGTAAGACATTTAGAATGGGAGGGATTCTTTCACAAAAATTGCCTTTTAAACTGTTTCTGTTCTCTACAGTTTCTCCACAGGACTGAAAAATTAACCAGTTGTGCAATCACACATTTATAAAAATAGTTCAGAGTTTGTGGCCTGATGATAAAGTAAATCTAGCTGAGGGGTCACAGATATCAGTTAAAAACATCCCAAATATCTCAACTATATGACCCAAACCACTGAATTGGTGATAATTCAAATTATTAATTAAAATTAGGTTTTTATTTTCTTTAGGTGAATATGTAGTATAGATTTTTATCAGGCTAAGTACAGCCTACCTTTCTATAAGTTTCATAAATCTAGACTAAAAATAGAAAGTTGTTCCTAGGCTGTATCATGTTCTCATTATTTCAACAGAATTGCATTCATATTTGATCTAGATCTAATGCCTAGTGCACTTCATCACTAATAACATAAGGTTGAAAACAAGGCAGAAACTTTCTAGTGGCATTTTCTTTTGGATTTTTTTGCTCCAAACCTTAAAGGCAAGGAAGGTTTCACTTGAACTCAGATCTGAACCACATTTTTTTCTTTGAAAAGCAGCAAGATCAGATTGATGTGGAAAATCAGAACCATCACATTGTTTGCTTGCTTTTTGACTGCTAGCAACGGAGATCTTTAAATGCAGCGATTGTAAAGTAATTTTCAGCTGTAGATTGCTGGAGACTGAAAAGGGTGAATTATATTGTGCTGCACTGATTTGGGAAGATTAGTGAAAAAAGTACAAGGTTAGTCTAGATGTTTTTAGGTTAGTCTAGATGCAAACAAACAAGCCTTGGTATAGGACCCATAGAAATTCAAGTGCTTAATTGCTAGGGTACTCCTTAGAGCACCTTCAAAATCTTTAAATCTTCAGAAAGGGTAGAATTGCCTGCCAGGGACATTTGAATGGATTGGAGCCTTCAGAGAACCAAAATTCACAATAGATTAGAACTGTCTGGAAATTCAGTTTTTCCTTTCAGTAGAAAAATGTGATACAACAATAATAAGATGTATTAGAATAATCAGTGGTGAGAACATTTTGAAGTGTTTTGCTGTTAAACTCTCCAAGTGACTTAGTTCAAGTGATACCTAAAACACACTGACAGATGAGAATTACCTACAAAATGCACTTGTGTTTGCAGCTTGCTTCTAAAATGAATTTTATTGGGAAAGAAAAAATAGCAGATCATCTTGCAAAAGAGCTTAGTGCTTAGATTGGTGTGTTAATGCATGGATGATGTTCAGTTTCTCACTGTGAAGTGGTTCAAGCCCAGTTTCCTCCAATAATGAGAAGTGGGAAAGCCAAGTTTTGGGGTGAGGGCACTGTCTAATCCAGGTAACTGGGAGCTATTTTACTCAGAGATCTCCCATGGAGGAGGAGGAGGAGAAGGAAAGACAATTTTGAGCCTAAAGAATGGTCAAAACATCCTTTTAGGAAGGAGAACTTTTGGACTCTAAACCTCTTCAAGCTAATCTAAATCTGAAATCGAAGGTCTCTCCCTAACAAATTCCTTACCAGTGCCTGGCGCTGGATCCTTGGAGGATGTGTACTTTCTCTCGCATGTAGGGAAGGGTGCTCTCCATCCACAGGGGCCAGAAAGTAATCCCCAAAGTCTTTCATTAAGACTGTTCTAATTGTTTGGCTGGAGTGGTCCTTCTGCAACATTCTCCAGAATAACCAAGAAAATCCAGGCAGCAACTTTCTACTCTCTACCTCCCTTGAAACTTCCCTTTAAGCTTAGTCTCTCACAAATTAAACTTGTACAGAAGGGGAGCACTCTGTATTTCCACACCTCTGCATGATCTAATTCCAAATCCCTATCTGTTCAGGTAAAAAAGTTGTCAGAGACCAGTGAGATGTGTTGTTGGCGGAGTTTTTTCTCCTCCAAAGAGCCTGAATGAATCTTTTACAATTTCTTTCACTTATTGACAATTTATGCCTGTAGTTTAACAACTGTCTCTGTAATGACTGGCAACTAAGCATAAAAATTGATTTTCATTGGTGTCCCTCTCCCTTTTGCAATTTTTGTTCATTAGATTCTTAAGGCCTACTCTGTACCATAATTTTCCTGCTTGAAAACAATCTACAAAATCATATGTGAAATTCAGTGCTTATGAAGGACTGTAACTGCTGCTGTAGGATCACTCAGATGATAATGCCTGAGTATTTTGGATAGCTGTGGTCTTTGTGGAAGTGCAGGTTGAGTAGATCAGTTTTGGTTTTAAGGTCACCATAGAGATAGAATATAGAAAAGAGGAAGGAAAAAAAATCTTTTTCCCTGTTTTAAAGACTTTTTTCAGCAGGTATACTAGGACAGTACCCAAGCAGGTAGCATACCAGATATGGCCATGACTCCAGCTACTTGAGGAGTCAATTGCAAATGAACCTTTTTATTAATAATTCTAAATGCAGTTCATCACTGTCCTCCACCATTTCTTAACACATGCTTACCTTTTCCAGCTATACTTCTACATGGGAACTGGCCTATTAAATCTGCAGTCTTAATATGTGTTTAGTGCTGGATTGTTTGAGAAATCTCCCTTCTGCCTGCCACCTGATAAGTACTTTCTTTCTTTATGTGGAGTTTTACTTGGCTTGTGTTTTCTCTCACACACTTGCACAGCCTGTGGCATCTGTCTTTTCTAATTCCCAATGGAGCTGAATCTCAGAAAAACCTTGAGTCAGGTACTAAAGTTCTGTTTGTATTAATGAGGATAAAGCAGACAGATGGTAGCTGAGCGCGCAGGAGTGGCATGTTAGTGCTGTTGGCAGCCTTGCATATCTGTAAGTCAGGTGGTCTCTTCTGTCTCACTCTGAGGGTTTTTTGTGAGCTCTTTCAAATAAGTTACCTTTGTAGTGCTTTGTCCATAAAATGGGTGGGAATATTTACCTGCCCATTGTAGGAGGTGAGTGTGGGAAGGGAAGAGTAGAAATCCAAGGTCACATAAGCTTTGCTATGCTTTTGGTAATATCTGAGTAATATCTGGAAATCCCAGTCAAGCCTGCAACCTTGTGCTGTAAGGTATTAGACAAACATTTAGTGGAAGAAAGTAAGAAGCTTCAAATCAAACTAGGGAGAACAAAAATGGAGACCATAAAGAGGCAGGAAGATTTGAAGGTCATTCTGTTACGTTAGGAGGTGTTACTGAGTTGGAAAATGTTATTTATCCCTTCAGATTATTAGCAGACAATGGTATAATGCAAGGTTGATTTTTTCCAAAATATTTTGGTGTAAAATCTATAAAATAAAAACGACTTTAACTTTTTGAGAAAAATCTATACTTTCTCTTTTAATAGTAATGTGGTGCACCACAAAATTTTCAATCTCCTCCAAGAAAAAAAAATTGCTGAAGCCCTGGCTAATCGGTTTTTCTTATCTGAATAACCATACCTCTGTAGGAAAATACTTGCAAGTTATTGCTGAGTGGCTAGAACAGTAGTTAGAATAGGCTAGTTTGCTGATGAATTTTGTGGTTTTGTTGTTATAGTAATTACAGACTGTCTTTATTCAGATTTTGCTATGTGCCAATATGTCCCAATTGATTAAAAAAATATACAATTAATGACTAATAAGCTCATGACTGTGAGCTTAAAGACCTTGAAACAGGAGATTTCTCTATTGAGAACATATTATATTCTCAACATAAGCACTGAGCTTTGGATTTTGAGATCCTGAAAACAGAATCAAACATATTCAAATGTGAATATTAAGGTGTTTGAGGCTGATTTCAGATGATGTACTCAACATGAAAAGAGGTCTATGTTTTGTCAGTCACCTGAAGCACAGGTGATAATGCCACTACAGGTATCTCTCTCCCAGCAGAGCTTATCATTCATCTTAGCAAATTCAGTTTGCTTTCAGTTTGCTTCAAATTTCAGAACTGCTAAGGAAATGCATCCTACTTTTACCAAGGCAGGAGTTCAGAAACCACTTCCATAAATTAGTGTCTAAAGGGTCGAGCCATGGTTTTGCTGCCTGCAGCATGCACTTTGGATGCTATAATAGACACACTAGAAGTATCACATGAAATCATGAAAGGTTTGTTAGTGTGTCTGATGTTGCAAGATAAAAGTTCCTCATTATACTATGGAAAATTCAGCATTTTAATGTTTCCTGACCTGCTTGGTTCTGTAATGCTCTTCAATATGCTGCTGTCTTCCCATGCCACAGACACAGGTTGAGGAGGAAGGGTGTGTTTAACATCCCCTTGTGTTGCAAGGCTTGGACAGGACAATGCTGTGGTCAGCAGAGCTCAGATTGTAGCCTATGTCCCACAGCTGACTCAGAGCTGTGGATGGACCAAGCTGACTCAGAGCTGGTTTTCCAGTGAGAGTGGAATCTTGGTGTGGGAAACAATTTCTGCTCCCAGTTTTGCATTTGTGGCCTGTTGGAAGGGGGGGAGTGGTGTATTAGAAATTTTGAGTAGCAGTGTTAATAAAGAAAGCTTCTTTTTTTTACTCAAAAAAGCACGACTGTATCATGGAGTGTGCCTTAGCCCTTTCAGTAAGGTTTTAGATTAATTTTGTTTTTAAGCAATGCAGAGGCTTCTTCATAGGCACCCTGAGCAGTTTATAAATTTCTACTGCTCCCGGGCAGCAGGATTTTAGAGGTTGCAATCACAGGTAGAACAAAAGTGAGCAGTTTCTGTGAAACACCTCAAATACTCTACAGTGCTAAAAATAAGGGGATTTTCAAATTCTCCACAGCAACGTACAGACCATTTATATGGAATATATTCATGTACTTATGAGCCCTGGGGAAACTTGCCTGATTGTTCCTGTATGATGGTGACCCTATTAACAAAATCCTTATGCACAAAAGGCTGTAGAAACAGAGATACTGAAATGTTTTGTCTTCTTTCAGACAATGTAACTAATCTAAATGAAGGCTGCTGGGTTGGGCTAGCAAGTTTAATCTATAGATAAGAATTTTGAAAATTGATGTACTATTCCTGGAAACAGCATTTTCTTTGTGACATGATAGAAATATGTCAAAATGAGAAATTCTCTAAATAGAAGAAAAAAATAAATTAGTATCTAGGTGCGAAAAATGTAGTATATGTCTCTGATTTATTTGCCTGCAGGATGATTACTGGAAATGTCAGCCAGGTAAATATGTATCTGCAATAGTCTGTACTTTGCACCCTCATCAGTTTTTCTCCCAGCAGAAATGGTATCTTTAAAATAATCCTTGTGTGATTAAGTTCTATTGCTGTTTCAGGCTGATCTGATGTACTTGATATCCACTGATAGCAATGTGTTCCTGCACACCTGATGTCTTCATGGACTCCATGAGGTGCATCTGTAGGTGTCCGTCTATGCTCCTGAACATGACCTACTCACGGGTCACCTCAGTGGTTTGGGGGCTTAACCTTTAGTGTCACCTCTCTGCTGCCCTGTCTCTGTGGAAGCAATTGCAAGATGCTGCCAAATGCTTCATCTACCAGTAGAGATTCAGCAGAGATACTTTTTACAGTATCAGATCTGCTTACTACTTCAATCCACTAATTTCTTCACTAGCCTTTTAGCCCCGAAAATTGGAGTGTCTTTAAAAAAAACAAAACAAAACACCAAAAACTTAATTACCTTTGAACAAAAAGATAAAATGCACCAGACAAATTTGCCAGCATTCATAGACCCCTGAAAGCTTAAATGGCTTTCAAGTCTCTCGACTGCCAGACTTCTGGAATTTTTCAAAATAGTTTTGGAAAAAAAAAAGGTTTAAAAAACCCAAACCACAAGCCAACCAATAAATCAAGCAAAAAAAATCACAAACAAAACAAACAAAAAAAACCCACAAAAAATGCCTGTGCCTTCCCACACCACCTACAACAATATAAGAAGCAGAGAAGAAAGCTTAAATAAAGAAAAGTGTTTGATCACAGTGATAATGGTGTGTAGCTGAGCTAATTTGGCTTTCATTGATCTCTGAGGAACCAGATTTGCTTTCAGCAAACAGTGCAGGGCTAGTTGTTTTGCTTGGGCTTGTGCATGCTGGCAACATCAAAACATAGTTCAGCTCTTTTCTAGGCCTAGGGTTTTTTCAGTGTTATGGCATGGCACAAGAACAGGGGTAAGGCTGCAAGGTTTGTATTTACAAGACTGAAACTTCCTATAAAATGGGATCTCTTGACTGCCTAATCAAATCACTGGTAACAGACACAGATGTTGCTTGTTCTACATGAGTTAAATATTTGTTTTCTTTTTGTAGTATTAATGACCTTGTCACTTACAGGTGTTTTAAGCTTTGCCTGGCTTTGGGGACATGCTGCCTCTCCTGTCATTCCCAGATCTGATGGATATTTGGGAGGGCCCTCAATAAAGCTGGCATCTCCTATTCTGAGGACAAACTCTGTTACACTTGCCAATAGTGTTCCTTCTAATTCCTACAACTGTTTGTACTTAAACAGAATATTTGTACAGTTATTGTTTTAAAGCTGATTTTGAGAATCTTTTTTCCCATTCTAAAAGTAGTTTGAGAAATGCTTAAGGAATAAAAAGAGTAGTGCTCATACCACTTTGTCTATTGAAATGTATCCTTTTCTTCTAGGAATAGGGTATTAATTCTCCTAGTTTTTTTAAGTGTTGATCCATGGTTGGGGTTTGCAGGCAGCAAAATGAAGGTGGAAAAAATTAATAATTTATCATAAATCAGGCTGTTTCAGGAGCATCTGAATTCACAATGAATACATAAAGCCGAGGTCATATAGTTTAGCTTTGATAACAAAAGTCCATTTTTAAATGCTAATTAACCCCCCAAGTGTAAGTTTGTTTTTTTTTAATTAAAATCTCTAATAATTTCACTTTGAAGTTGCATTTTCTATTAAAGAAAAAAAAATAAAGGAAACTATGCAGGCTTTACATTTGTCTGGAAGGGACCAAACAGCTGATTAAAAGAATGAACTCTAAGCGTAAAAGAAAAATTTAATGACATCTCATGAACAATTAAAAAGACCATTTGCATTCTTCTAAGTCTATTAAAAAAAAAGAGTGGGGTTTGACTATAATCACATGCTGTGAAGGGATAGAAAAAGGAACATTAAATGCTTTTCATGATTCCTCCTGAACCTTCTGATAGCACAACAGGATGCTTATTAGCATGCACATTGCTATGACCTGGTTTACTACAGCTTTGCATTTAGGCAGGTGTTTTAGAACAGGTGTACAAATTCGTATTTTCTTTTTTTGTCTCAGAACTCTGATTCAAATATAGACAAGTTTTGCAACCTGTATGTCTGTTCTTTCCATAGGGATTTTCTGGCCTCTTGGATACAGCAGATGATTTTAGATCTTGCTCAAATGATCTTGCTCAAAAGCTAGATCTTGCTAGCTTTTGAAAGCTAGCAGAAAAGTGAGTTGTCGCTCTCCAAGGGAAATTAATTTCCTTTTTCAGTGGGTGAATGTGCATTCTGAATGTGCAGGGAATTTGGTATGTCTTTCAAACCCCACAATTTATCAAGCATCAATTGATGCTGTGTTGTAGCCCCAGTAACAGCAATGGCACAACTGAGAATTCCATGTTAATTTCAATCTCTTTGACTGTCTCCATCTGTAACAGCAGTGTTGTCTCATGTGAAAAGGGCTTGGAGGGGAAGAAACAGCCCGTGTAACTCACGTCACAGCTGTAGAGGCCAAAGCACAGCTGGGAACATCTATGAGTATCCGAACAAGATATGAATGTGTTTGTGCCCAAAATCATAAAACTGAAAAAATATCTAATATTTCTACAATAATCTCTTAGGTGCCTGTAAGTCTAATTGTTCTGTTCTAAAACAGGTGGAGAGACATAAGAGAACTCAGTGCCTTGGGAAGTTCTGGGAATCTTGTTTTTCCCTGCATGCTCACTCTCACACCGTTCACCGACCATCTCTCAGTGGCTCTTTTTTTTTGGGAACAGCTCGTTCTGAAGAGCCAGACCCTCCCTATGAGACCCTGGCCATCCAGTTTTAAGTCACTTACCAAATAAGCCAACAGAATCAGCTACAGGAAAAACAGCAAAAGGTCATGTTTGATATTGCACAGAGTGTTGTTTCTGATCAGATCAATTTAGATTCAAGGTGATTTGAGAGCATAAACTTCTTCACTACCTCCTTCACTTCCTCCTCCAATTTCTATATATTTCATGGGGAAATCTTTCTTTGTCTTTCATTTTTATCCTTTCTCTCTTTCTCTGTTTGGTTTGCTTTTTTGGTTTGTTTTCTTTTCCTTTTTTTTTTTCTTTAAATAGGAAAATGATTGCTCAAGCTGAAAAGCAACCTGTAATTGTTATGCAAGCATGCAGGGAAGGCACAAGAGCAGCCTTCAAGGTATTAGAAATGTTGAACTGTGCAACTCTAAACGGTGCTCATCTAATTGATGCTTTACTTAGCAGGGGAGAAGAAAATTCTAGCAAATAGTTAGTGGTTATTTTGCTTTCAGAAAGAACATTGTCACAGACATCTTCCTACAAACGCCACATCAGTTGCTAACAAGTTGTTCTGGGAGATCC
>NW_005054359.1:1106711-1108849 GCF_000277835.1 Geospiza fortis | reverse complement strand
CTGCTGATTTATGTGCTACCACACAATTCTTTTCCAGACACTGTGAACATCCTGTATTTCCTTTAATTGATTATGAAAGATTGCCTTGAACAGGGACAAGAGAGCTCACTTTTAGATCCAGGGGGGACAGGAAATTAATTTCATGTCTTGCAGATGAAACAATAGGAAAATAGGTTATTTACTGCCTCAGCTGTAGAGTTGCTAAAAGCTGCCTGTTATGCATGGAGTCAGGAGAGCACGTTGCTTTTAGTCTACATCACAATTTAAATTTAGTACCAAACATGCCTCTCTACTTTTGCTTGCCCAATTCATCCCCATTGAAATCGCAAGATTTTGTTCCCCTTCCCAAAAGGAAATGAAATTTCTTTTCGGGAAGGGAAACGATATCTTGCAAAACAGAAAATAAAGGCTTCCAAACACTCTGGAAAGGAGGAGACAATCAAATGAAATGCAATTGAAAAAAAACCCCAAAAAATAGAAAATCTGGAGATTTAGTGCCTTCCAGAAAATGGTCTGTAAGGAAATGAGCTGCAGTGCAAAGGACCAAAAAAGGCAAACCTAATCTCACAGATGCTCCAAAAACAGGGGAAAAAGTCAAAGAGGAAGACAAAACTTGGAGGGGAAGACATGAGGGACATGGCATGGATACTTTAAAAAAAAAAAAAAAAGGAAAAAATCTTCCCCAAAGTCAAAGCCATCAAAAGGCATGGCATGCCATATGCCATCAAGTATAGGGACATGCACAAAAGCTCACCAAAACTGATCCCCGCTGAAGGCTGAAACAGAAAAGAAGGACTTACAAACACTCTGGAATGGAGATACCATCAAAGGAAATGAAATTGAAGGAAAATAAAAAAGAAAATTGGGGGAATTTATGACTACAAGAAAATGGACCGGGATTACACGAGGTGCAGTGCAAAGGACCAAAACAGGCCAAAACTAACCTCACAGATGTTGCAAAAGCAGGGGAAAATATCAAGGAGGAAGACACAACTTGGAGAGGAAGTTATGAGGGACAGGGCATGGATACTTAAAAAAAAGAAAAAAATAAAATAAAGAAAAATATCTTCCCCGAAGTCGAAGCCATCAAAAGGCATGGCATGTTATCAAGTGCCAGGACATGCACCAGAAAGAAGAAGGGTGTCTGTAGGCAAAGCACTAATTTTCAGCTCCTGGCTCTCTCATAGAACTTTTTTGATGTTAATCAATTCACTTTTCTGCCTCACTGTGGTGCTCTGAGATGAAACGGGTGCTTGGCAGGGGAGTTGGTAATGTATAGGGTGGGAGCTGATGAACAGATAGACAGGTTCTCTATTCCCAGTCTTGTCTTTTGGTTTTGGTTTTTTTTTTTTTTTTTTTTTTCCTTGTGAGTTGGTTTTGTTTTGTTTTTGTTGTTTTTTTTGGTTGTAGGGAGTCTAGTAGAAGCTGTAAATTATGTATTAAGAAAACTGACACCAGCTGCAGAACTGGTCAAGAATACCTGCCACACGCAGATAGATTTTTTTCTTAGAAAACAAGGTGTATATGGCTGTCTACTGTGAACAGCCTCTGAGATGATTCAGGACATTTTAGAAGAGCAAGAATAACTCACATCTGGTTCCAGGGCAGGCAAAGATGGCCTATAATTATTAGAGGTGACACTGTATAACTAGGTACACCCAGCATGTCCCATTGTACCTCTGATTCACCTTCATCACTACACTTGGGGAGCAGGCTCTTTAGCCAAGCACAGATGTGTCCCACAGACTAGCACTGCCAGCACTGGACTTGTTGTTACGAAAGGAGTAGGCAGCAAATCTTGCGACTTCTATGATTTGGAATGACAACCTCTAATTTTATGTCCTGATTTTTCTTTCTGCATGAAATGAGAGCTCTCAGGTTTTCTTGAATTAATGGGTTTTTTTTAACAGAGGAAAGCTAAGGGATCTCTAGCCAAGATATGCAGTCAGTACAAAATGTCATTAATAATAAATAACAAGGAAGCTGTTCCTTGTTTAACCCATTCAGTCCACTGAAATGTTCAAGTAAGTTCTTGTGATATAAAAATCATAGATATTCATGAAGCAAGCAAGCTTGTATGAGCATTTAAAGTTGTGCTTCTGGGGTCTTTGTTACATGATTTCTTGAAGGAGGATTCC
>NW_005054359.1:1094624-1106668 GCF_000277835.1 Geospiza fortis | reverse complement strand
GGTTCCCTGCTGCTATGTGGATGTCACCTTCTAAAAGTGACAGGAAGATTAAGTGAAATGCTGTACAGGATAATTATAACAAGGCTATTGGCAGCCTGTAACACAGTGTAAATGACACAACTAATTTTGGTGTTCAGACATAATGTATGTGGCAAGTTTTACCTGTAGCTGTACTCTCTACAAGTTATGTTGTCTCCAGAGGCATGTGTTGCATATCACTTTGACCACGAGTCAACCATAAACTCAGCATAGCCCTTCTACACGATGTCTTTAAGAGTGTGAGAAGCTGCCCTGTGACATCTATTTCAATTGCAATTAATTGTGTCACTTCTTGGAGATCTTGTCTCATTGCATAAATTTTTTTTTTCTAATTCATATTGGATGTTTTCTATCTGATCCTCTCCTGTGAATTTTCTCTGCTAAGAAAAATAATGAA
Source organism: Geospiza fortis (assembly GCF_000277835.1). Lineage (NCBI taxonomy): Eukaryota > Metazoa > Chordata > Aves > Passeriformes > Thraupidae > Geospiza > Geospiza fortis. The sequence goes on along the minus strand of NW_005054359.1, from coordinate 1,106,232 downwards.
ATTATATACTATATCTCATGATCTGGAGAGAAATTTTGACAGTTTTTATGTACTTACCCCTGTGAGATTGATCAGATTCTGATTATACATATGTTCACTGACTCCGTCCTAATATGCCCTTGACTTTCTTATAAGTGACACTGCAGTCATTCTGGTCTGAAATCAAAATAGCACCAGAAAAGCATAATAATGGAATTAAAATCTCTACTGTGAGTCCTTTGCTTGCCCAGTTCTGTTTTTCCACACATAAACTCTTTCAGAGTAATTAACTGCCATAGAGTCAAAGCAGCTAATGAAGCTTTCTTCACCAGCCTTGCCCCATTGACTAGAGACCCAAGAGCCCACGTGTAGTGCCAGGGATGAGCTGAGTTATGGAGAACCATGCAGTGTGCATCCTTCATGCAAAGATAAAACTCTTAAACTGTTTGCTTATATTAATAGAATCTAGATTGGAGGAATTTGGCAGATGGCTTTTAATAGCCCACAGAGCTTTGTTTTAAATTATGAAAAAGTAAATTATTTATTTTAAAATGCAAGCAGATCTGGAATAACATATATTTTAGGGGTTGTTTTTTTCTCTTTAACTTTGAATTGCATGGAAAAGGAATTTTTTCTCTTCAAGCCCAGACAACATCACCTTGGATGTTCAAAATGAATGACTTTTGAATATGGAGTAGCCATTTGTATCTGTGCTAATTTGCTTTAAAATGTTGCTGTTGTAATTTTCCAGTGTTTCATATCTGCTATAAGGACTGCAGCAGGAGAAAGAAGACAAAGTGAAGATTCTTTCAGTTAAATCCAGATTTGCCTTTGAGAGGAGAGACCTAGATTTGCAGAAGTTGGTATTTCTGGAGGATTGGGATGGTTCTTGCTTCCACATCAACTCACTAGAGAAGATAGCATTTCTATATTCAAAGCTGGCATGACTAGAGACTAAGCCTGTTGAACACTTGTTGTTGTGTGTTATTTCATTGGCCTGTGGAAAATCTGTCATATTTCTCTTAACAACCATGACCATATTTTGACATTTAATTAGACTAGGCAGGATAATTAATATTACAGTAACGTTGTTGGGGTCATACCCAGCAACTGCTGTTTTGTTCCAAGAGTCTTAAGATAGGATCCTAATGGATCTTCTCCTGGGGCATGCCCTGGCCAATGACTATGAGGTGCTTTTAGAAGGCGTAATGAAGAGAGATTTCTTCAGTGTGTACATTACACAACTTGGAGTTTTATCCTGTGCATAATGGAGGCGACAGCTTGGATGAAGGATACCTACTGAAGTTCAAGGTGATTGATGCTAAGTTTATGAGCTGGGAGAAGACACTATAGAGGTGTTCATATCCATTCATTCAAAGAGATATACCCTATTGTCTACTGTCCAAGATAATATTGTGTTCCCTGTAGGCCAAAGCAATTAATACTTTCTCTTAAGCAAAAGCCTATAGTCTTTTATGTCAGAGGTGGAGGTCTCCACCAAGATCTATGACACCTCATTTTAAGAAGGAGATTAGGATCTGTCTAGACATCTCCTACAACTTTTTAGCAAAGTAGTATAGCTATATAATTTATGCCTGAAGTCCTGTTGGAAAGTATTTGTTTCCCCTTTGGTGATTTTGCTTAGAGAGGAAAATAGCCTTCTGCATCTCGCAGACTGCTTTATCGTTCCTTTCTCTCACAGGTACAGAAGTGCTGGTCTGTCTCTCAGCCAGTGCTCAGCTCTGTTTCTCGGGCACTGTACACATGTGCAATTTGTCTTGGCTATTACATGTAGCTCTCTCCCTCTTATTTCTCCATTTCCAGCCTTCCCAAAGTAAGCTGCAGTGTTCCTGTTAAACCTACAAAGCCACAATATCCTGTGGAAGTTTAAAATGAGGTGCTCTCTCTCCTTGTTATGACTGAAATTTTTAAAACGTCCATTACTCCTCTTAGGGATCCTGACTCCAAATTCAGGTTTGAACAAAAGCTCCAAAACAAGCCAAAGTTGAATCTTCATCTCATATAGTGAAGGTGAGTTATTTTCACTCAGAGAGGATGCCCAGATTAAAACAATTTTTTTAAGTAGCTTTTCATGCATCCTTAATTCCTTTCATAGCTGAATTAATAAAACTCGAGCAGTATTTTGTATTATACTTTTTATGTGTAATTATAACATTAGGTCATCTCACTATATTTTCTTAGAAGAAAATGGCTTATTTTATTAAATCTGGAAAACTGAACCATTTTAAGTTGTTAAAATAATTGAAGAATTTGAAGTTAATTGCTATTATGTGAATAAAAAGGTCAAACGTATGGCAATTTACATCAGTGGAACTAAATCACAATATACAATTAATTTCTTTGCCATTCCATTCTGTGTTGTGAATGTCCATTTTTTCATACATTGACATGAAAGACACCAAGCAAGAGACAGACAGAGACCAAACCCTGTGTCCAAATCTGAAACATTGTGCTTGACTTTCATTCATTTCTTCATCACAGCTATTTGGGGGAGGGTTTGTAAATTAGGTAACTCTGGGCAAGGGAAAATTTCAACTTAAACTACTCTATAAAATGTTTATGTGACAAACCAGTACAAGAGAACTAAGACCAAGAAAAACAGCACACTGAAATCCCAGTGCCTTATAAAAGGTAAGTAAAACCAAAACAGTTCTTGGAAGGTTTAGATCCCCCCGACTTGGACATCTTGTAATTTTATTATGTGGGCTGTTTGTCCAACCTTTAGCAAAGGTCTCATGGAATAGGAATGAGTTAGAAGAAAAAGGAAATCAAGGGCAGACAATTGATTTTATGGGAAAATCAACCAGTAGGGGGAGAAGTGATGGCCGAGAGCTTAAGAATTACTTGTGAAAACACCAGAAAGACTTATTGAGCAGACCATCCCAGAGAGGACTTAGAAAACATCCACCAAGGAGATTTCTGCTGCTTTAGTGCACTTGTGTGACTTAGCTGTACCTTTGCCTTCAGAGCAAGCTGGCAGTGGTAGTCTTGGTGCTCATGTTCACTCACAGGACGGGTTCACTTATCTTCATACGCTGTATTTCTGATCACCAGTCATTCAGACTGGGACACCAGCTACTGTGTGTCATGATTCCCTGTGAAAGATCATACATATGAATTTCATTTTGATGTGTCAGGACCCACCTGGGGACAGAGCCAATGAATTTCAATTACCTTGATATGTAAGCACAGTTAATGTTAAAAAAAAACCCCACACATTATAACAAAACACAAAAACAAAACCAACCAAGCAAAAAATATTCCTCACTATTTGCACTTTCAGTAGTCAGGCTACTGGACCTCCAGCAAGAGCATAGTTTATTTTTATTTCAGATATGTCATGATAGATACAGAGCAGATTACTTATGGAAATGCAACACCTATTTCCATATGGGCCTTTTTATGGAAGTGGGATGAAAGTCTGACTGGATGTTTGTTTCAAAAAAGAAAATACTTTTTTACATATGGAAAAAAATACCAATAACCAAGTCAGTCTTTTCGGATCATAAAGGTTATAATGACAGCAAAGTAAGAAGGACAAACAAACATAATGAGCACCACAAACCAGAAATCTGAACTACAGCTGTCAAAGCAAATAGCGAACAAAGGGAACTGTCTGGTTGAGTTCAGCCTCCTACACTTCAAATAATTCCTTGCAAACTTTTTCTCTGTAAGCTGTGGTAAAAGCTTTTTTAAATCATCCCTGCTGTCATCAATTCTGTTTTCAACTCTGCAATTGGAAAGATGTACTACAAGTAATCAGTTAGGAAACACTACTGCTTTTAAAGTGCCACGGCCCATGAAACAGTAGTGCCATATCAGGACTACCTTCTCCTTCTTAGTGTCCTTGGTACCAAAGATGACCCCTAAGAGGAACAAAACAGTGGGTAACCTCCTGTCTGTGCCTCATTTTCTTTTTCTGAGAACTGAATTAACATAGTTCTGAAAATCTAAAGGGAGCAGAAGAAAACGAATGTTTGCCTTTCTCTGTGACTCACCTAAGTGTATGTAACTAACTGGAAAATCTGTTTCAATGTTTCAGTTGGCTGAAGAGCAGCTTCTAATTAGCAACTTATGTAGTAAGTTAAATAAAAGGAATACTTAGAGTATACATTGTAGGAAAGGCAGAAGAGAGGTGAAAAAATACTACCAGGCGTTACTTCAAGGCATTAGTTGTCTATGGTTTACCTAATAAGTGCTGATTTTTATTCAGAATATGCTTTGTCACTGCTGCTTTTCAGGGTACTCAGTGTAAAGAGATCCAGCTCCCTTCACTGAGGATTCAGTACAATGCAACACACGTTGCCTCTCAAATTTCACAAGAATGCATCCTGGTACCTGGAGAGAATTGCATAAATTTAGGTATGATTCATGCTGCTTATTAACTAAATGCTTCAAGTGTTGCCTGTTGAAGTTGCCATGTTTCAGTCAGCAAGTTTATATATCAGGCTCTAGTGAACTATAATTGATTTGGGTCATGGATGCACATTCATGGATGTGACAGTCTAAAGCAAAATTATTGCAGGTAGCACAGGTGGCAAAATCTGCAGTTGCCCATAAAAAAAAAAGCAAACTATTAACACTACAATTTTATCAAACGGTAACTGTTGTCATCTTATTGCAAAAGTCCCATACCTTCTCAGTGATTTCTCATGGGCAACTCCTCACAGCACTTCAAGCACTGACTCCTTCTTCACAGCACAGCCAACAAACTCCAACTCTGTCCTCACCCAGCTAACCCACTCTTTTGTGGCACTTATCTTTATTGGACACAGCTGTGGCCTGTTAAGGGCAGGCCTGTTCCTAATCTTTGGTGATTAGTACAGCTGCAACTCTTCGGGTGTGAGACTACCTTCTGCGCTATCATTATTTTCTTACATTCTGTCCCTCCACATGTAACTATTAGGTTGTGAGGGTTTTTTCCATGCTGTCTGAACAGATCCATTGTGGGGCTTTTGGTTTGTTTTTGACAGTAATATTAGCATAACTCGTCATATCCATGATGAGCTGTCACACCCACTTCCCTGAAAAGCTTTAATACATACATGCATTTCAGAATCAAATTTTGCATGCTTATCAGGGTGTTCATTTGTTCCTTCATAGTTTGCTTATGTGCTGCTGAATTATAGTTTTCTGAAAAACTCTTTGCTTAGTAGACTCAGAAAATTTTTTTTTGTACTGCCAACACTGAGCATGTTCCCTCCCCTACTGCTTGCTGGGGATATTCTAGACTCATCCTGTGAGGCCTGAGGCCAAGATTTCCAAACAGAACAGAATTTCCCATGCAGGTGGAAGTAGAGCAAACCAGCGCTGTGATTTGGCAAAGCTTTCTATAGAATTTATGTTTGTACAGTTTGCTTTTACTGCAAGGTTTGTATAGTGATGCTATTTAAATGACTGTTAAAATGCTTTTGCCAGCATATGTTCCTGGCCCTTCCATACATATTTTAGACTATGAAAGTGTTACTATGCTTGGTTATAATGAAAACACTTTGGTCAGCAATAAATCATGTAAGGAGATCATTGAAAATAGGGAGGTGAGATTTCCTGTCTTTTAGATGAAAGGGAGTAGAAAGGAGTAAGGATAGTCCCCAGGAAAAAAAAAATACAGACAGGACCTTGGAGTCTAGACTGCAATATGATAAATAAGTGTAGGTAGGTGTGCAAGGTGCTATGCTTCAGGAGGAATTTTTTGTCAAAGGACTCTTCAGAACGAACACTAAACTGAAAGATGATCACAAAGAAAATAAATGTTGTAGAAGAGAGGTCTTGAATCAACATGAATTAACTGAATCCACCTTGAGAAACCTGCTTTTTTGCCGAGGAAACTGAAATGAAATTTCTATATACAAATCAAATTAGGGGAATCATTCTGTTTAAATAAATCTGTGTTTCCTACCTTTATCCATGAATATCTGACAGAAAGGGAAGTAATTATAAGCAACGAGAGAGTTTACCTAATCATCTCTAATATCTAGCTTTATCCTCAGGGAGAAACTGTTCAGAAACGGTTGCCTCTATCCCTATATGGATCTTTTCCTCTCAGATATCAAGAAAAATTGAAAATAAACAGCATACATTTGCAAAAGGACAAAGGACTTTGGTAATGTGCAAGGGAGAGTTTTCAAGAAACAGGATTGGACATTGGGGAAAGCAATCGGCAGGAGATTTCATGGATTTAGGAGCAGGTGCTCCAGGCAGTTCTCATGAGCAATCCAAATGCAAAAGAAGCTTTCAGATTAAAGGACAGTGCTTGTCCTTTGTTAAAATTGTAGGCCTAAACACTGTTGGCTCCATCAAGGGCATCATCTGGATACCCTCTCACTCCCAGCAAAGATCTGATGGCTGGCAGAGAAGATACATGACCAAATCACAATCAAATTCAGTGGGACAATTTTGTACGCGGGGAATATAGAATGGAAGAAAGAAGCTGAGTGGAATTCACATAGGTAAGAAGCATAGGGTGAGGGAGACACACCACTCAACAGCTTTGGAAAGGATGTGGCTTTGGGCAAAGGCTGTGCAGTAAGAACTGGGAAACAAAACTTAAAAAGGAATGGGAAGGAAAAACCTAGGTCCCTGGCAGTCATGTTGTAAAAGTAGGAAGAAACCCACAGCTGCATATATGACAAAATGGCTCTGAATCAGAAAAGAAAGACAAGATGACAAAACTGTGTCTATTTCTCCAGAGATTGCTCCAGCTCTGGATGCTAAACTTCTAGAAGAGCTTCACCATTTACACAAGTGGCAAGAGATATGTGTGGCAGAAGAAAGGGTTTCCACCCTGCCTTCTGAGTCTTTTACAGATGGGTTAGGGAGCACAGGGTGCAGTTTCTGGTCTTTGGCATTTGGGTAGCTTTTAAAATTCGTGGATATTCTATCAAAACCTCCTCTATTTAAGAGTAATTTGAGAAAGCAGTCAATTAGCACTTCCTATTCCATAAGTGTGTGCTTTTAAGTACAACCTGTGAGAAAATGGATAAAGATGTATGTGGAATATGCTGTATGTTAAACTATGTGTAGGGACACACTTTAAAATGTTCAAATTAGAATATTTAACAGTTCTGCTTATTCAGTGAAAATCATTTGAGAAAACTTGACTTCATAAGATTAACACATTTTTTCTTTTATTCTTTTCTTCTCTTTTTTTTTTTTTTCCTGGAAGCCATGGAATTGACAATCTGTAATTTGGAAATAATATATGCACGATTTCAGCTCTCACAAGTCAGTTTTTTAATGCTCTTGCAATAGTGAATAATGATCTGTGGAGTTCTGCCTGAAAGATTGGCAAAGTGGGTTTTCTCTGCACCTAGATTTTTAAGGATTTATTCCAGTGACTTTAAAATGGATATACTTGGCTATATGAATTATTGTACTTGGAGTACTTCTTACTTCTTGGGATGTTGTTTCCTCTTAATTATATTGGGTAGTAAAAGGTACAATTCATATTACTTTTAATTTATTATTTAAAGGCAAAATGAAAATTGTAATATAAAATTGTTTTGTGCTTCCACATATGACCTCTAGAGGGAAGTAGTCTTTCAGAGCTATAGAAAACAGAGACTTATTTCACTTCTCTGTCAAAGCATGCCCCACATAATAATCATAATTATCCACTGGCAATGCAGAGGGATGCTAGAACTCATTGTGTCTTTCAATCAATAAAATGCTGCGCTCAAAATTTTCAAGCCAGTTTGCTCTTAAAAGTGTCACACAAGCATTTCTATTTGTGTTTCATTATGGTATAAACTGTGTAACTGGACCATATGTTCAGCTAAAAGTAGGATTTCTTCTGAAATTCTCCCTACTATTCTAGAAATAAACAACAATAGAATAAATTTTTTTGTTTCTTTGGCAATAAGGAGATATCATAGGTCTTAGAACTTTACAAATCTGAGATCTTCAGTCTTTTTTCAAACCACTTGTTTCATTTTACCTAAGTGTAGCTCATGAAATTGTATGTTATGTATATTTGCAACATGAATGCCATTTATGTTAATACTGTAGTACTCCTGGCAGCCATCTCCAAAGATATGTAGGTAGGAAGACCAGGCAATCTTGGACCCCAAGGTTTAAACCCTTTAGTCAAGTAGAGCATTGGTCCAGTAGATACAAATTTAGTTTGACTTGTTTAAAAGTCAAAAGTTTAGAGTTCTAGTTCCAGCAAGATCTGTAAGGAGAAAGAGGGAAAACCCCATTCCAGTCCTATCCATATCTTCCCTATTACTTGACATAGTCATTGATTAAATTACTGCTCTTCAAAGCAGAAATTTCAGCCACAAACCTTCCTTTCCAGATGACTATTCTAATCAATAATCTGCTTTGTCAAGCTCTTTCTTGTACTATCTGTAGCACAAGATACCATGAATTCTCTTCTGTTTTTAAGAAAATCCTCAGGAGGATGGATTGTGTGCCATCAACACGTATAGCCACCAGATAGTGCAGCCAAGCTGACGGACCCTGAAAGAAGTATGTGTCTTTGAAAGCTGAGAAAAATTCATTTCAGGTTTTTCTTCTCCCAGAGAAGTTCTAACACAGGCCTTTTACATAAAATAACTTTTGTTTTCCCTAGAGTTCTTACTTGCTTGGGTTGTTTTTTTAAAGTGGTGACAATTACTGGATTATCTGTAGAAATCTGATCCAGAATGCATGTTTTGAGAATGAGTCTTCCTTCAGAACATCTAGGAGTAGGAAGATAAAATTTCTTCAGTCTGATAAAGTATAAAGGCATGAGATGGATAACAAATTTTGCATGAGATGGATAATAAATGTATTCAAGGCCAGAGTACTTCCAGACACAGATGGAAGCATAGATTTAAACACCTGCCTGCAGAATATGAAAATCAAGATTCAAGACTCCTATGGAGTCTGGATCAAGAAGTCTTAATTTATAAGAATGATAGCTGAATTCTGATTAGTCCTGACCAGAATTTGTTATTAGATTGAAAACACACTTCCAAAATTTTTCTAAATGTACTCAATTACATACAGCCAAAATGAAAATCTGGGGTTTGATCTGAAGGAGAACAATTTAAAATATTTTATTTGTGCAGAACATAATATTTGTTGCTGCTTTGGGAGAAAATAAAAAATTAGCAAAATAGTACAAGAAACAGGCTTAATTTCTTGCAATAATTATAAGTTTAAATTTAACGAGTCTGAAATACTTGGAGCTGGATAAATATTTTTGACTAATATGCTCTGTTGTTGGCAAAAACTTTACTATCATCTTTTCCATAGAGAGTCTGTTTTATTAATAAAACTAGACCATGTATTTCTTTCATAGCAGCTTGTGCAGAAGCTCTTCAAAATGCAAACAGATTTGATGATGATGCACTGTTATGAGATACCCACCACAATTGCACTTCCACTTATCAAAATTATCACAATTTCCATTCCTGCAAGAGGAAGGAGACTTACACAAGTCCTGCATACCAGCAGTAACTTCTTTGGATGCCTGCCCTATTCATACATTACTTACCTACTAAGCCAATGAAGTCACTTCATTTATTCATATGATAATACTGTTGGTCTTGGAGAGCAGTGGGATTATTTATCCACATCCCTGAGGTCTTTGGTGCTTTTCCAGATCCTCCTGCACAATTCCTATCTGCCTGTTAATTGGGGTGAATGCTACACTGCCACTGATGGCTGACAAGAACAGCCTGGGGGCTGCAAGGGCAGCATTGAGAGTCCTGCACTGAGAGCAGCAGACCCCTTCTAGCCAGCTTGCCACAGCATCCTGTTCCTGATTTGAAGGATGATGAATTCACAGGTGTTTAAGGCTGGAAGCTATAATACCACTAGGAGTTGTGTAAAAGAAAGGCAAGGATTTCTTCACTCAGCATAAGAGTAAATAGTAGGAGAAAAATTTGTCTGTAGATGTTTACCCATGTTGCTTAACTGTGCGGATGTGTGTGGGTGCCACTACTTTGCCTGTAAGCTCGGAGGGGAGAGTGGAAGGAGGGATGGAGTGGAGGAAAGATCCCAACAGAGATGGCACTGTGTCCCTGGAAGAGGCCCTGTGGGGCTGGTGGATGTGCCCTGAAGGAACAGTGGGGAGGCTCTATTATGGACTGACCATAAACCCCATTCCTTGTCTCCCTGCACTGCTCAAGGGAGAAGAGATAAAGAGCTGGGAGTGAAGAAGTGATATTGAGCCTGGGAAAGCAAATGGCTGGATGGCAGGAAGGTGTTTAATTTCTTCTCTTTGTTTCTGACCACCTGAATTTAACTGACAATATGTTAACAATATTTAACTGACAATAAACTAGCTTTTCCTGGGTTGAGTCTGTTTTGGTAAGGGATCTCCATGTCTTTGTTTTGATCCACAAATTTTACATCTAATTTTCTCCCCCTGTCCTGTTGAGGAAGGAAAGCGAGTGAGCAGCTGGGTGGGCACCAGGCAGACAGTCAAGGTCAGCCCACAGCAACACATCTGCATTTGTGCAGCATCAGCGCTGACACCCAGCTTTGTATGCTCACTCTTACTAACCACTGAAAATTTTGAGCTTTCAGGCATCAGCTTATGGCAATTTCAGGTAATGCTGCTGTTTATCAGTTCACTATGTGGCATAATTTAGTACACTCAGTTATGTAAGTGGCATGGTAAAAAGTGTGCCCAGGTTTTTTATGCATTTCATAGTAACAAATATTGCCCTTATGATTCTCCTCACTCTTTAAAAAACATGTCACAAGGAAAATGTGAAATTTAGTAATCCATTCCAATTTACGAGCTGCTAGCAGTAGTTAAGTTTGATGTTGGGAGCTATAAATTACCACACATTGATGGTAGCTAGTAATTTTATTTATTTTCCCTGTGAAGCTTCCTGTTGTGTTTAAACTGTTGTAATCTTTAGAAGTAGAAGTGCACAAAGGGTCTGTCTTACTGTAAAATTGCAAGACACACTGAGCCATCATCAGATGCAGGAAAAGCAACTTTCTACTTTTTCTGCTTCAAATAGTAATTAAACTACATATGTGGGGGGTTTGGTTTATGTTTTTTGTCTAGAAGAAGAACAGCAGTTATCACTGTCTCCAGCAGTGCTATGTGAGGAGTTCAAGAGAAAAAAAAGGGCTAAGCTGAAACATGCTCTCCAAATAGAGATGTACTAAAGGGATTGTGATATGTTCAAATGAAATGAAACGGTTTTGTAGGCCCTTAGGAAATGCTAATATGGAAGCAGCCATACAAGAGAAAAAACCTATAGTTGGTGTGGAGACCAGGGGTAGGTTGAGCACCCTGAAAAATCAGCTCATATGATTGAAGTTAGCAGAATCTGAGGTGTTTCCTTCTGTTCTCAATTTGATTTGATACAAATGCCTTCTAATTACTGCATTTAAAGTTGAAAGACTTGCTTGTGAGAGAGCCTGGGCTTTTTCCAGTTATTTCTTTCTTCAAAGTCATGCTCAGCATGAGCCAGGCTAGCTGGTGTCTGGTCTGGAACTTCTGCCCTGATTATAATGAGAACCAGGCTCAGGACTTTCATGTCATTGGAAAGAGAACAAGCCCAGAGTGTGCATTTCTAAAGGTGATGCAGTGCTGTCCAGAAAGCTCAAATGATATTTTTGTTTCAAGACTTCATTAAATAAGACCATTCCTTAGGAG
>NW_005054359.1:1013091-1094603 GCF_000277835.1 Geospiza fortis | reverse complement strand
CTGTATAGGTATAAGAGACTCTGTTAGAGCAAACAGAGACATCTGCAGCAGCATGGGGTTCAACAGCTCTTTATTTAATTAAATATGGATGTAATAAGTAAAATCCTTTTCTCCTGTCGTGTTACTTCTGAAATTTTTTTTATATCTCTAGTAATATCCCTAGAAATTTCTGGATAGTGCTCTAAGAAAAGGAATGCCTGGATTAAAGGTAATTCAGTATAAATGACAGTGTTCATATGCAGGACCTTCACTAACAGAGATTAGAAATTTGTGTCAAATTTGTCAGCTCTACTAGGGCCAGTGGCATGAATTGCCCCTTCTACTAATGGAGCAATATGTAATCCTTTGGGTCAAACAGTTAAGAGAGGCATTACTGGTGCTTTATTTCTCTACACTTGTCCAGCTTTTCTTCTGTCTTCTGTTTTAAGGAAGATGAAGTTAATAAATTGAACACAAAATGTGAACAACTTTACCACCAATGTTCACCTTCTGAATCAATGTTTCTGAATGGTTTCAGCTGAAGTGTAGGTGACAAATTCTTTACTTTTTTTAAATGCAAGTCTGAGTTAGTTTTACGAGCAGAATTTATGGGGATAGAAAACAAATAAATAAATAAATAAAGCAAATTTGTTTTGATTTTTAAAAGCAGGATTTTCCTCAGCTATACCATAGCATAGGTTTAATATGAAACACAGGTTACTGGCACATTTCCTGTGTGGCATCCCCTCACCCTATGAAAGAAGCGAACAGGGAAGATAATGAGTCCCGCCCATGATGGTGTTGTTTCTTTCCTTCTAACCCTGCTCAAAGAGGCGTTGGTTGGTGGAGTGGGGCTGCAAACACGTCGGGTGGGTAGGAAAACACAAGAGGAGTCAGCAGCTTGGAGAGCGCCAGCATTGACAGAAGAAAGTGTTTGACAGTAGTCCTGTAAAGTGCAGTCCTGACGTTGCCTCTGGGAATTTGATTAATTATTTCCTGCAGCCTGACACATGAGTGTCAAGGAGATGTATGCAGGGACTGACAGACACAGGTAAATTCTCTTAAAGTGAGTCCTTAGCTGAGTGTTAGGGAGGGAATCATTACAAATGTGAACTCACAGGCTTAATGTAGCTTTTCTTGGCTTCCTACCCCACTGAAGTTCTATTTGTAGCTCCTAATGTATTGTTGACCTTACCCTCACAGCTTAAGTGGGTAATAGTTTTTCTAATCCTTCCTCTAGATATTATTACAAGAAAGAATTTCTAAAGCACCAAATTAAACAGTACAAAGTGCAAGAGAGGGAATTGTCACCCTGGATGTCCAACTAATTTCTTTAATGATGCTTCTTGTACTGTTTCAGGATAAGTTTCTTTCTTCAAAAAAAAAAAACCCAAGTATTTGTCTCAGACTTGCATTCCTCTGATCACTGTTCAAGGCATTGCTAGGTTTTATCTTCCTGGCTTTAACAAAAAGTGGTGATTACTTGCTTTTCGTATTGTCAGCTGACCTCAGAACTACAGTAAGCATAAATTTCAAAAACAATTGAAAGAGATTTTGTTATTTTTTGATAGTTTTTCAGTATGCTCAATCCAGTTCACCCAATTCAAGGCACAGAAGATGCAGAATTTACTGAAGGAATCTTTGACCTTGAGGAAATAAGCACAGAAAGAGTACGGAAGTCCCTCGGTTACAGCTGATACAAAATGAAGATTCAAATTATGTAGACTGTGCTGTTATCTTCAGATACCCCATCTTTTATTTTCCTTGAGAATCATCATTTAATTGACCACATTTCCTTGAGAAGGTGAATGAAGGCAAGCTGGTATAACAAATAATGTTTGTATTGGGAAGTGGTGAGATGTGACACAAGAAATTAATGGGCGTAAGAGAAAGGAAGATAAAGCAGAAGGATAAGGTACATGCTTTTATTTCAGTGTTTTTGCAGGTATTTTTGGGGTTGGGACTCCTGAAATAATAACTCAGACAAATCTGCACATGCTAGCTTCCAGAAAACATGTTTGCCTTTTTCTTTTTTTCCTTCTTAATACCTGTTATGTAAAAAGGAGTAGATGCAGAAGGATTTAGTGGACTGTTGTTCCCTTGGAATGGAGCAGTTAGGACTTCACAGAGACAAATCTATACACTGTTCTAGATGAGATTTTCTTTTACTCTCTCTCTTGTTTTATTTTTAATTTCCTTCTGCTACAATACCTATTCCTATTCAATGTGTGACTGATAGCTACTAATAATTAACTGCAGTTTTAGAAAAAAAGGAAAATGGAAACCAAACAAGATCATAGAATCATAGAATGGTTTGGATTGGAAGGGACCTTAAAGATCATCTAGTCCCAACCTCCCTGCCATGGGCAGGGACATTTCCCAGTAGATCACATTACTCAAGGCCTTGTCCAACCCGGCCTTGAACACTTGCCAGGGATGGATCACCCACAACCTCCCTGGGCAACCTGTACCAGTGTATCACCACCCTCACAGTAAAGATTTGCTTCCTATTATCTAACCTAAATTTCCCCTCTTTCAATTTGTGCCCATTACTCCTTATTCTATCACTACAGTTCCTGATGAAGGGTCCCTTTCCAGTTTCCCTGTAGTTCCCCTTCAGGTACTGGAAGTTCTCCATGCATGAGATCTCCATGCAACTTTCTCTTCTCCAGGCTGAGCAGCCCCAACTCAGACTGTCTTCATAGGGGAGTGGCTCCAGTCCTCTTACCAGCTTTGTGTCCCTCCCAAAGTTTCATGTTCTTTTGTGCTGGGGACCCCAGAGCTGGATGCAGCACTCCAGATGGGGTCTCACCAGAGCAGAGCAGAGGGGGAGAATCACCTCCCTTGTCCTGCTGGCCACGCTCCTTTGGATGCAGCCCAGGGTTCCATTGGCTGTCTGGGCTGGGAGCACACACTGCTGGCTCACGTTGGGTTTTTCATCTGCCATTGCCCCCTGGTCCTTCTCCTCAGGGCTGCTCCCAATCACCTCCCTGTCCAACCTGTGGGTGTTCCTGGCATTGCCCTGACCCATGTGCAGGACCCTGCACTTGGCTTTGTTGAACCTCAGGAGGTTTGCACAGTCCCAGCTCTCCAGCCTGTCCAGTCCCTCTGGATGCCATCCCTTCCCTCCAGCCCAGCGACCGCCCCACACAGCTCGGTGTTGGTGTTGGTGTCGGTGTCGGTGTCTCAGTGAACTTGCTGAGGGTGCCCTGAATCCCACTGTCCGTGTCACCAGCAGGATGCTGAACAGTATCAGCCCCAGGATCAACCCCTGAGGGACACCACTGGTCACTGGTCTCCATGTGGACAAGGAGCCAATGACCACAACTCCTTGTGTGCAGCCATCCAGCCAGGCCTTAATCCCAAGTAGTCCATCCATCAAATCCATGCCTCCAATTTGGAGACAAGGATAACATCCAGGACAGTGTCAAAAGCTTTCCATAACTCCAGACAGACAATTTCAGTTCCTCTGCCTCATCCAGCAGCACTGTAGCTCCATAACAGAAGGTCACCAAATTCATCAGCCATGATTTCCCTTTGTGAAGCCACGTTGGCTGTTACCAACCACTTCTCTATTTTCCATGTACCTCAGTCTAGTTTCCAGGAGAATCTGCTCCATAATCTCACAGAGGTGAGACTGACCTGTCTGTAGTTACTCACATCTTCTGCTTTCCCCTGTTAAAAAATGGGAGTTTTATTTTTCCTTTTCTGGTCATTGAGGGCTTTAGCTTACTGCCACAGTTTCTCAGAAATTATGGACAGTGGCTTAGCAATTTTGTCTGCCAGCTCTCTCAGGACCTGCGGATGAATCTCATCAGGTCCCATGGACTTGTGCACATTCAGGTTCCTTAGATGGTCTCAAACCTCTCCTACAGTGGTCTTAGGGTCTTCATTCTCCCAGTCCCTGCATTTGCCTATCCTAACTGGGCTGAAGTGGCTAGAGCACTTGCCATGGAAGACTGAGGCACAGAAATCATTCAGAACCTCTTTGTCTCTTTTGGGACATTTTTGCCCCATTTTCTCCTTGTTGGGATGCATTGCTTCCCAAGATACCCAAATGGGACTGTAGGAGGATATTAAGGGTGAAAGACAGCTTGGCACTGAGAGTAGCCTGAACAGGCAAGTCAATCTAAATAACAATTATTCATTTTTCCTAACAATTTTGATGCAAGTACAATTTACTGTGTGAAAATAATTCACTCAGCTTTTCCTGTCTTATGGTAACATTTGAGACATTTCTTTCTCCACTGTCTTCTGTCAGCCACAGAAAAAAGGAGAAAAAAGAACATTTTGCTTTCTGGAGTCCACAAAGTAAATGACAACAGAATGTTTTGTGGTTATGTTCTTTAAGGGAGGATTTAGAGAAGCAATTCATATTAGTATTGTATTTGCTAATTAGATCTTAGATGAGACTATTTGCCTTTTTGAATACTTCTGGCCAGTTTGTGCATCTGTGATACTATACAACAGTTTTGTAATAAATATCATCAGATTTTTGGTATTCTTGACAAGAAGGTTCTGTTCTAATCAGAGCTAAGTAGCTCTGGAAAGCTTCAGAACTTTGCCAGAAAAGTTTCAAAGTGGCAATGTGTGCTTGAAACATACCATCTCTTTAAACATTGTTGACCCCTTTGTTATTCCATCTGACAATTTTTTTCCCCATTAGACAATGCTAATTCCATGAAATCTAAGATTTTACATAAGTCCAGGAGTGTGGAAGGAGCAAAGTGCTCTGATCAGAGCTGGTCTGCATCTTCTGAGGTTTTACTATCCTCCTGAACTAAACAAAAAAGTAACTGCTCTTAGAAATATGAAAGATAAATCATGCTAAAGGGAATGTACACCTCTAGTTCTTCTTGTCTTTACCAAATGGTACCTAAGTTGAGAGAGTTCAGAGTTTCCCTCTAGAATAAAAATGATGCATTTCTAGTCATTTGACTAGATGAGTCAGTGAAGAGTGCTTACAATGAGAGGACAAAATCTCTCTTAAAGAAAAGGATGATAGGCTGGTAGTTATGCAAAATGAAGGGTCACAGCAATCTAGTAGTAATTCCTTTTTTAATTTCAAAGCCTAAAATAATTAGACACATCTTGCCCTCATTTGTACCTGTGCAAATCCTGTTATTTCTAGCAAGGCTTTACAAAGAAGACAAAACTTATCCCTTTCAAATTAAGAAATGAACACATAATGAGAAAGAAATTGGTTGCCTTCCATTTCCCATGGTATTCATTTTTCACTGATGAAGATTTCCTGCAGTTTTTCAGGATTAGAATCTGGACCACAGGTTGTAGCTACGCTGCTGCAGCAAACACAGTCCATTTGGTTATATTTTAGGTGTTTGATTTGGTACTAGTTTCTTACTGTCCTGGAACTTGGGGAGCATATTCATGTCCTCAAAGAGCAGGAGGTGTCCAAGCTGATATTTTGGTTTCCATTCTTTGCTGAAACATGAAGATAATTGCATGCATAAGTATTGTTCCTAGGAGAATCTGGGACAGGATTTGAGACTGGTACTGTGAAAACTGAACATCCTAGTTTCCGTTTTGGCATCCAGTTTCAGCAGGATGCTGTGAGACTTCTGTTATTTTAAAGTACAGCCAGTTGTGACCAGCCAAAAGATTAGCTGGATCTCATAAGTACACTGAAGCTCTGAATGGACTGTTGAACACCTCCCCCAGCTCCAATGAAGGGAATAGAAATTACAGGTGCACAGTATCTTATGGATAAGACCCTACTGGGCAATTTGTGCACTCACTTATGCTAGTGCGGAATCCCTAAAGAAAATTTAATGCTCTGAATTCACATTAAACTGATCAAAGGGGCTGATTAACAGTACACAAAAGGGCAGTGCTTCAGATACTGATTTAAGCGACCAAAGCATCACACACACACAGGGAAAAAAAATACCAAAAAAAAATCCAAAACCAAAAACCACAACAAACCAAATAACCAAAATAGGCATTCCAGCATTCCAGGTGAGACAGTTGTGCTTTTTCAAATCATGCAAACAATGACTGTGACTTTATGGTATTTTTTCGAATTGTAATTGCACCTTCAGTCTTATTACAGCCCTACAAAAGGGATGACAGTCTGCTATCTAAAAAATATTCTCTCAAAATAGCAATTATTTCTTTGCATTCAATCCTTAACACTGTATCATATAATTGCTGAAAGAGACTGAAAAGTTTTAACATATTTGTAAGCAAATATAATACAACTGTCTTTTGAAGCAAAATGTATTTCACTAATATTAGTAATTGCATGTTTATTACAGCTTCCTCTTCCAAGATAAGGGAGAAAATTGTACACAGCCTAGTTTTAAATTACCTAATGCTGAACAATCTTTTTTTTTTCTGTCTATCATAATTTTGCCTAAAATTAGAGAGCAATTTACAGTTTCATTCTTCCATCTGCATTGTTTTGCCATCAAGTGAAATTCCAAATATTCTATGGTGTAGTTTTTTATTTCTTCTGTTATTTTTTCTTACTTTTGTGTTATGTTATTGACATTTTTAATATAAGTTTACAAAAAGAGCAAAGCAAAGACTTTACTGAGGAGAGTAGTGTGGCTCATCCACAAGAACCATAAACTGACAGCCTCATTGTAGTCATGTAGATGTTGAGAAAATGTTGACCTTGAGATAATAATTTTTTTTTCTCTAAATGTAGAGCTTTAAAGTAAAATATAATGTACCACAGTGTTTATTGTTTCTGCTGCACAAATCCATGATAAGGGACTAGTATAACTAACTTCTGAAGTTTCAGTGCAAATAAAAGTTCTCAGACAGGTTTTCCACAGTGTTTTGGCTGCATTTTGAAAGTATTTTTTTCTGTACCACAATTGTCAGTCACAGGGTTTTTTTGCTTTTTTTCACATATTTTATATTTTTATTTAATAGAAAGTGTGTTATTTGTGGTATTTTAAAACACATTTCATTTGCAGGGAATCACGAAGTGGTGGTGTTTTCTTCTGTAATTGATTTACTTCAGACCTATTCTCCTATACAGGTCTACAGATCTGAAATACTCTTGGTCATTAAAAGTTTCAGTCTATGTACCCATGCTTCTGGTGCACAGGCCTTCATTTTGTCTACTGCTTCCTAATACAATAGGCCTCTGTGGGGCCTCTTGTATTTATCAAGAATCTGCTAAAGTTGAGAAGGAGAGGATTTGAATTGGGAATGTAGCGTCAAAGTCACCTATAACCCATTTCTGTCCAACAAATTAATTCTTTCATATTTTGAGTAGTATTTATCTAAAGTATGCGGCAAAAGTATTCTCTTTATCTATCCAGAGTTTTTTGTGGAGATTTCAAGGGAATGTTTTTTCCTATAAAGGTTTTGGAAAACAAAGTAAACATTTAGCAGATAATAACATACTGTTGTACTTTACTATAACTTGGTATTTATAATGGTGATAATAAAAAGGGTGTAAAACTACCTAAAGACAATATAAAATCCACCAGAGCTTTCACTTTCAAATGACATCACAATGTACATACTTTTTAAATATTGAACATGAAAGACTATTTTAAGCATGCTATGTTATCAAACTCCTCAAATAATTTTAGATTGCATCTGTAATAGAAGGTTGTACTTAAAGACCATTATTAATATGTTATTGAAAGGTTATTTATCTCCAAGTGTTAAAATATTTCTGTATGAGCAACATGTATAGCAGATGTTGAGCGAGTGCTTTGAGTATCAGCTGTATATTGATAAGTGGTCCCTGAGGTAATTTGATATCCTGGGGAATAAATGCACAGTGAGACAGACTAAATCAGATTAGGGAATCCTTTACCTGCCAACCATTAGCACATAGCAGCTTCTGAAGCTGTGATCTGCAGTTAGCTTGGTGTAAATCAGTTTATTAACTTGTAGAGACTGTTTTAACACAATTTCTGTGTGTTTCCTCTAACAGTGGTGAATTCTGAAGACCCATTTCTAAATCTTTTGCTGAATCAGTGGGGCTGGGAAAGAAATGGTGGTGGCCAGCTAAAGAACCTGCAACAGAGATGATGAGGTATGTGTATACTGAGCGCTGCAGCTGTGGTTTAAACACTGTGTATTACTTGCCCATATGTGCACGGTTAGGCAAGGTAATGCTGGGTTTTTTAAAACTTTTGATCACTTCAATAGAGATGTCTGTGGCAGACAAAGAATGTCACCCTACTAATTTTTCAGCGTCTCTTAGCCTTGAATGACTTGTAAAGACACAGAAAAAACTTGGCAAGTGGGAAGGCCAAATTACATGTTCAGGAGAAACAAGTTTAAATGCTATGTGGAATTATACAAAAGTTTATAACTTTGGTATGAAAAAACTTCACAGTTTGTTGATTATTTAAAGTAGGAAGATAATTTCTCATCTGTTTGACAGAGTTATCAATATAATTATTCATACAGATTTTTAGTGTAATTAGTTTTTTCTGTAGTTCCTAGATGGTGTCTGTCTTTTCCATGAGAAGATTCTATTTAAATTATGCAAAATGTAGAATTCAAACAGGTTCAACAAGCCATTAACAAAACACTGTGTGGGAGGTACAGAAAAACATTTTTTATTCAGTTTGAAAATTTACAGGGCTATTATGTGTCTCTAAACCCTTCAGCTATTTTGTACCTTTCTCTGAAATTGTATTTTCCTGTAGCTGGTGCACTAAAATTGTGCCTTTGAAGGGTCCTTGGGTCTTAATTTGGTTATTTTGCAAATGACTTATTCTTTGAGGCAATGAGAGCATGCCACTCATTTCTCCTGTTGGTTGTGTAAAGTCACAAATTCACAGCAGAAGTAACTTTGCATTGCTTGCAGATGCAGAACATATTTTACACTCTGAAGTGAGATCTGCTGTGACAGTATGGCTGATGCACTAAGGGGGAGATGTGTTACACACTGGAATAAAACCAAGGGATTGCAATTACCCAGACTCTAGCAAAGACTACAGAACTTAGGAATCAGAATACTCATTTCAGCTGACATCTGATCCTATTGTCTTTTCTGATGAGTGGATTTTAAACTCATTTTTTCTGCTAGCCTTCTTTAATCTTAAGAATTTCAGTAACTTATGCCTCTATTTTTGAGGTCTGAAAAATAAGGCCCATGTCTTTTCTTTTTACCCATAAGTATGAAGACTGGAATTCTGAGGAGACATTTTCCTGCCTGTAGAAAAGGCTTTGGATTATTGTTAGGAGGATGGGGGATAAAAGGAAATTTAAGTACAGTGAAAAATTGTAACTTCTAAATATATTGTAGGAAAACAGAATATTAAAATGCAGCTGAGGTACATGGCCCTTAGTAACAAATTAATTAAAGTTACTTGGTGAACAAGCCATGAAACAAACATGTTTATGCCATGTTAAGAGACTTCAGCAGACTGTTCAGGGATGAATCTACTTGAAATAAGGAGAACTTTAAAGGCCTGAGCTCTCACTATCCTCACCCAACCATCCACTGTTAGAAACAGCATTTCTACAGAAAATTGATTTTGTAAGACAAAATACTCATCCAGATATACAATATTCTGGTACGGTTATGTTGGGAAGAATTCAAGTAATGATCTAAGGGGTTCTTTTGTTTTGAGACGGGATTTTTTTCTGTCAAAAATAGAAATATACTTTACTGTAGGGATTTTTAGTCTGGAGGTAACAACAACATATCAGTGGTATTTGGTTTTTTAGTCCTATTTTGCAATTGACCCAAGACTCAATTTTTCAATTTGAGACCTCTGCAGTAGTTTTTTGGCCATCAAGGCAGGAGGAAAACTTTCTTTTCCCCTATCTTGTGTTTTGCACTACATTCCTTTTTTTTTTTCTTCTTTTTTTTTTTAATTTATATATTGCTTTCACACAATATAAATCAGTAAATGCAAAGTAGTTCTGTATCCTGAGTTGTGACATTTGAATGAATTGTCATCATGCAGGAATGAAAGGTGGTCAGTGCACAAAGACAGTCGTGGAAAGCACATAGATTCTTTTCAACCATATTAATTATTTTATCATTTACTAGGAATTAACATTTAAATTCTATTTTATGCATCTATTTTTTTATCTTGAAATTTTTTAATTTTTTTATCAAATAATTAAACCATATATCCCTACATTGTCCAAACCACTTATCATCAATACTTTTAATTAACTTTCCTCTGTATTTCCTGCTACCAAAAACAACGATTAACCATCATCATCACCTCACAACCACCCCCCAAAAACATAGAACTAACCCCTCCGAATATAGCACAGCCACCCCACTAAAATCCAACCGAACTGACAGCAGACCCCCACTATTCACCGTCCCCTCACCCACCAACAGCCCTGACACACCACTCACTGCAAGCCCCACCACCACAACTAACCCCATCCCAAGACCATAGCCAATAACCCCCGAACTACCCCAGGCCTCTGGATAAGGCTCCGCTGCCAGTGACACTGAATAAACAAATACCACCACCATCCCCCCCAAATAAACCATAACAAGCACTAAGGAAACAAAAGAAGCCCCCAAACTCACTAGTCAACTACGCCCTGCAACAGCCGCCACAACTAGCCCCAGCACCCCGTAAGGAGCAGCAAGCAGAACTTCAAGCAGTATACACCTGTACTAATAATGATGTTTCTCGAACATAACAGGGCATTCTTGCTATCCCACCTCGAAAAGGAGCTAATGGAATAAAAAAGACAAGATAAGAGCAGAAGAGATGATCAGAGGTGTGAGACAAATTGAGTAGGCTGTTTTACTTTACAACAGAAAAGAGGAGTATGCTGGAAGCTGATGCAGTGCCGTGTAAGGAATGGATATTCCCAATACAAGAAGTTAGGGGTAAAAAATGAAGCTATCAGGCTTGATATTGTCACCTTAAAAAAAAAACAAACAGAGCTCAATGTATAAGGTAAGCTGACAAGCATGACTAGTACGAAAAAGAAATGTCTACATTAAAGGTGAATACAAATAATGGTTACATTATGTAAGTTACAGCCTATGGGTCCATCACTCCCAAACATTGCAGGTTTGGGAGTGACCATTTTTAGACAGAGTTTAAAGGAGCTTTCGGTCTGTCTCAATGAGGAAAAAACAGCTTCTGTTCCTGTAGGTCTTTAGATTTTATCCCTTCAGGAATTGCCATCTTGTGCCCTTAGATCAAACCCCATTTACTGTCAGCTGCTGTCCTTCAGATTGATAATAGGACTGTGATCACAGCCTTCATTACTCTCTGCATTCTTGGCCGTAGCTCTGATAATTGTCATTTGTGTTTTATCTGAGATTGGATAGTTGCTGGTTGATGTGTACATGTTTCCTCAGACTGACATGAATTTAATTTAGTTCTGGACTTTGTTCAGCTGTTTTGTTTCACCGAAAAGCCCTGGAGGGTGAGCCTACAGTCACAAATCTTTCCAGGTTTGCTTTCAGTTTGCAAATCCTATATTTGTAGCAGAAAAAAAGCACTCTCTTTTCTCAGTGGGAGTGTTTGTCAAACCTTTTTTGGCAACAGCAATAAGTAGTTTATGGTCAATTTCATCTAACACTGGCCTCCCATAAATAAAGATGGGGAACTTTTACACTGGTAGGCTCGGGCCAAAGAGGTTTTTCTTTCTGTACACATCAACACTTGCAGATTTCAGACACTAAGGGAAAAGAATATTGGTCTCCAGTTATGTTAAAAGCAATTCTTAGAATCTGAGACACTGACTGAGATCTTAACTCATCATTGTCTCTGTCACTGAAAAGGGAGGTT
Organism: Geospiza fortis; assembly: GCF_000277835.1. Lineage (NCBI taxonomy): Eukaryota > Metazoa > Chordata > Aves > Passeriformes > Thraupidae > Geospiza > Geospiza fortis. The sequence continues at coordinate 1,082,901 of NW_005054359.1, read as the reverse complement.
AACACTCACTTCATACTGGTTTATCTAAATGAGATGCCAAGTTACAAAACTGAATTTACACTCAAAGGGATCTCTTCATTGCTTCCTTATAACTGCTCTGATTTGGAAGTGCATGATCAGCACTGGCTTTCAAATACTGTGCATTTCTGTTGAGTTCTCTTTTCTCCCTGTTTTATTGTTTCTATTAGAGGCAATTAATTAGTTTTTCCCCCTCTTTTTCATTCTTCTGTCCCTTACATTTCCATCCTACTATATTTGTTCTCCTTGTTCTCCATTCTCATTTCTCCCTGTTTGAGCTTTAAAAACACTTGGTTGTGTTCTTCTCTTACTCCTTCAAATTAGAATCTCGTTCAGGTACTATCCCTTTACACCATCCATAAGGGATTGTTTTCTATAAAACTTTTTCTGAACACAGAATAAACTGCAATATGAGGAAATTAAGTTTTCCAAGCCACTGGAGCGCTTTTTGGGGTTTAGGTGTATATTTAGGTTTTGTCTTTTTTTAATAGTAGGCCTTTGTAACATCATCAAGGAGTGGACAATAATTTCTTCGCTATTTCTCCTGGACTTTCCCATCTCAGTAGCAGGAAGAAAATATCTTATGCTCTTCCCCATTTATTTTGGATGCATGTACGAGTTCTTGCCTTATACAGTGAAAAGGGAATGAGCCTTAATTTCTCATTCTGAGAGCAACTTGAATAATTTAACAAGTTTCCCTTGAAGAGGCCAATATGGATATTGAAGATTTATATAATATATACACGTATATAATATAATTTGGTAGCTATCTTATTTTTTAAAAAACATCTTTAGATATGTTTCCCACATTTTTCAGTCCTCTGTTCTTCTGTTGAGTTTATACTTCACATGAAACAATGGACAAGAATCTATTCTTAACCCTATATCAGGCATTATCAACTTCAGTGCAAATTTTATCCCCCATTTGTTGTCCTATGTATTTTCCCCTAAGTTTAATGCCCTGTGCCTGCCCATTCATCCTTAGGAACACTCAAATAGAACCTGGTTACTCTGACATTTGAAGCAACCCTGTGCCTTCCATAGTTTGCTCTCCAAAGTAATTTCTCAAGAACTCCAGTTTTGATGTCTATTCCTTGGGTCTCTTCTTGACTGTTTGATGGTATGTGTCGTCAGATGACTGGAAAGGTTAAGTTTACCTTCTTATTCTATGTCCTGATGGTCCTGATGGATGCTTGCCCATTTTGCCTTCAAATGTTTCCTAATGATGGAGACTCCATAGTTTCTGCAGGCAGCCTCTTGTATTTTATCATTCTTACCTCTACAAAGTCTTATCTGCAGACCAAAACTTCCATTGACAACTTCAAGTTTGTTATTTCCACTTATAACAATCGTCAGCATAATGAACATATTGTAAAGAAGAAGACCACAATATCTTTTTTAATATTTTAACAGCACTATTTAACCACTTGTTCAACCTGGCTTTTTTCCCCCTGAATAGAATAAAAAACCAACACTGGTTTCTTTAACCTGTGTTTAAATTCTTATTCTTATGCATTTGACTCTCCTTGTTAACCTCCTGACCTTTCCATTTGGCTATACCTCTCATTGAAGTACTTTGTAGACAGAATCCCTTGAGACCATTCCAAGGGTGGATAAGACTGAGGTGCTATATTCTGTATCTGACAGGCTCCAGGCCTGTTAATGTCTCCCAGTACATAGAGGTCTTTACCCACTGTTGCAATATCATGGCACGGTTGATGGATAGGCAATTTGTAATTTTTATAATTCTGTTGTAATTGTCTTTGTATAATTCTGTTATAATTGATTTTTGCTTGCTTCTTGAATTGTAATCTCACTTCATCCTAAGAATCAGATATCTAGTTTTCCAGGATCCTTTTAAATTTGGTATTTTCACTGTATATTTTGTCCCTCCCATTCTGGCGCCATAAATAGGATTTAATAAGGATGTGTTCATTCATCAAGTTTTTATTGATTGCATATATTGATACTATAACTAGGGAGGAGTCCTGTAATTATGCCCTCAGTTTTAGCATTAAGTTGTTGATAGCTAGTTTGAGAAAAAAATTTCTAAACACCTGGGCAGCCTCTTGAGACCTTTTAGCAATTCCTGAGTCAGCCAACAAAAATGGCATTTGAGGTAAATCCTCTACTAAAGCTAAGATGTGTAAAAGACCACTTCATACATCCACAAAACTATTTTTCTGACAGAAAAGGAAAATAAATTAGTTTGATCTAATCTGCTTATGTATGCACAGCATGTCATTCATGTCTCTGTTTTTTTCCTAAGTGTTTTTAAATCATATGAGTATTTGAATGGAAATTTGAATCAAGACTGAGTCATCCTTTTTTCTTTTTTTCTCTTAAAGGATGTTTACCAGATTTCCCATCACTTAGCCTTTCTGTACCTTAGCCACTCTCCAGAGTTGAAGAATATATTCCACAGATCATCATTAATTACATGACCAAGACAAAAAAAGCCTGTCTCCTAGGACAACCTGTTCCAGTAATTACTAGTGTCACAGTGGAATAGTTTTTGCTGTTGTTCAATCTGAGCCTTCCAAGTTGCAATTTGTGGCTGTTGTCCCTTGTTATGTTGTCTGCCAGAACTGAGTTATTGTTTGTTTGTTTAGAAAGTGTTTTTTCTGTTCAGAAGATCTTTATGGATGGAGTTTCTCTGCCTATGTTCCGGGCTTATAAACTGAATTTTTTTCTTGGCCTTTACTGGAAAGCTCATTTATGTGGAAAATACCAATAATGCATTCTAATACAAAAAGCCATATACTTACCAGTTTGATTTTGTCATAGTACCTATAGCAAGTGTCACTTGCATTACCAGAGGCATAAGGAGTGTGTTTAATAAAAGTCATGAGTTTTTGTAAGCTATGATATTATGAAAAGTGATCCTGGATTTATGCAGAACATATTCATAATTTCAGAACACTGGTTACTGTTATTGCGGTGTTTCTTTTCTCTGCCTTAATTTCTTTTAGCCAGGAGAGTCATCCACAGACAACTGAGATTTTTAAGTTGATTTGGTATTGATTTAGTTTTTCACAGAGGCTCCACAAATTCCAATGGACTGAATTCATGTTCTAGGGTTGTAATTCTAAGTTCACCAGGCAGAACCACCTAATGTGATATTACCCAACAGGTGAGAAGAAAACAGGAGACCAGAAAAATACCTTCCCCCTTAATCATGACCCTATTAATGCTGCCTGATTTGAAGCTGGGATTTTAAAGAACTAAATTCCTGATTTAGTGAAGTCTTTAAAACCATGTATAGCTTTAATCATTTGAGTAATTGCAATGATGCTCAAAACAAGAGGTGAAATTGAAGTCTTTTCCTGAGAGGTTTGTCTAATTTATACACTACATTTTGTTGTATTCAAACAGAACTGTAATATCAACTAAAGAGAATCAGTTTTGCCTGAATTCCAGCCTCCTTCTATCATTAAATGAAAAACTAGATCATAGATTTGAATTTGTTAAATGTGCAAAGTTTAACACCAAAAGTGTTTTTTAAAAAACTGAGATGCCTGATTTTAAATTAAAGGGAATATTTTTCACAGCTTTATCTATTACAATATAAGCAAGTCTTATTTCATGCAACACTAACTTAAAGATGCTCTCCTAAGAGAACTGATTACAGTATTGGTTTTCTTGTAGACAGTCAGTGTCTTTAGTAAGTCACACGTGAAATTTATCAAGACCTATTAATTTTCTCTTGCTTTTAAGAATCACAGATGCATATATGTACTCTAGATGATCTGTAATTTTTTTTTTCTGATAAGTCTGATACGAAAACTATGAAGAAATACCTAGATGTCAATAAAGTTTTGACTCTTATGAACTGACTTCATAGATAAATTATAAATAGTTACTATAGGGCTTAAACAATTTTTACCTTTTTGAGGCTATTTTAAGATTGATTGCACAAGTCTCAGAAAACTTGTGGGCAGGAAGGTGATACAATGGCTGTAGAGAAGCCTGTAGCCCATATATGATACTATTTCTGTAGCTCATGTCCCTCCTATTTCTAAGCCAATTCTGTTTGCACTTTGCAGTGGTGCAAGTCACAGGAGAAATGGACATCTTAAGGGCATGACTTTAAAGATGGTGTAAGTTCAGGTAAGTCTGTCTTCAGATAATCTATTTTTTATAACTAATTCCTGACTTAACTGCAAGTGAAAGCAAAAGTACTGAAGGTCTTGGTGAAAAAGTAGTATTCTCTCTCTAAATATTCAGATCTAGCAGTTATGGGAAGTATTTGATGTATTATAAAAACAACTTATTTGTCAGTCAAAAAACCCCATGTGGCTGAATTGTAATTTTTAATTGCTGTGGTAATGGTTATGGCACCGTATGCAGGAATACAGCTGCTGTTTCTTTTCTTTAATGTCCCAGTAGTGAAATTTAGGTGTTCATGATATGGCACAGCCAAAACTGGACCAAAACTCTGCAAAAAGTGGGACTAATACAAATTTTCCCTAAAGTCTTTTTTCAGTAACACTGTCCAGAAATGACATTGTCACATCCTAGATACATCAAACAGCAAAATGAAAAACAGTTTACTGAAAACCTCTGGGAAAACAATAAAACAAACTTATCAAAATCAAGCTCTTCTAAAATGTAACTGAGAAGCAAAGGTTTCTCTTCTGTCTGAAAAATGAAAAGTTTCTATCAAATTTGCATTTAAAAAACAACCGGGAAATAGTAACAGGGTTTGAATATCTCTCCTTAAGAAATGAAAATGCAGGTACAGATCCTGGGGCTTCCACATGGAAATACATTGCATCTTGAAAAACATGTCCCTTTGTTGTCATCCTCTGAAGGCTCTCTGCTGTTTCTGTTTCATTGGGAAAAGTAGTTCTGACAGGTCTTCAGCAAACATAGGATTTCTGTCAAGGACTAAGGGAGAGGAAGGGAAGAAGACTACAGATGTAGATCTGTCTACAACAACTATGATGTCGTTTAGATACTTGGTATCTGATAAGTGTTTGATGATGGAAGGCATGCTAAGCAATTAGCTCTAGTCAGGAGAATTCAAATTAGACATATTCATAAGTGAATGAATTACAGTCTAAAGAGAATTGACAAGATCTTCAGCTGTGGCACATCAGATAAGACACTAGGCTGTATTTAATGTTTTGCAAACCTCTGATTTTGTGAAAGCAGCAAGACACATGTTTAAGTTATTTGCAAAATCTGGGGTGATACCCAAAATTCAAGTGGACTCAACTAGCTATGCTGTATTTAGCGCATTCAAAAGCCTGCATATAGTAATGAGTGGTTTCCTCTTCACGAATATAAATGTAGTGCACTCACTGTATGCATAAAAGTGTATTTATTATAAATATATATATATATGTTGTATTATATAAGCACCATAGATACTATTTGTAAGTGTATGTATACATGTATATTACAAAGCTTTTTTTTTTGCAGCCTGTGGGAAGGGCTCATGTTGGAGACATTTATAGAGGAGTGTCTCTGGGAGAGACCCCAAGGTGGATCAGTGGAAGAGTGAGATGAACCACCCCCTTGAGGAGGAAGAAGCATCAAAAACAGTATGTGATGAACTGATCACATCCCACTTTTCCTGTCCCCCTGTGTCACTGGTGGGGAGGAGGTAGAGGAAATTGAGAGTAAAGTTAGACCCAAGCAGGAGTGAGGGATGGAAGTTTTAAGTCTTGTTTTTTAATTTTCATTACTGTACTCTGATTTGATTGGCAATAAATTAAACACATTTCCCTGATTTTTCCACAACAGTAATCAGTGAGTGATCTCTACCTGTCCCTATCCCAGCCCAGGAGCCTGTCATTATATATTCCCTGGTCAGCTGTGGAGGGGAGGGATAGAGAGGCTTTGGGCACTTGGAATCCAGCCACAATCAAACCACAACAACTAGTTTTAATATTTTGCATTGTTCACCCCAATAAGGCACGTAGAAGTAATTTTTTTTCTTTTTTTTATATGCTTAGATAGAGGTTTCTGTGTAACACAACTACTGAGCTTTGCTGGGAAAGGGAAAAGTCCTTTTTATCATTTTTGCAGTTCATTTTATTTTTCAAGACTTAGAAATGCCTAATATAAATGCTGATAGCTACAGCTAATAACAAATATATGCAAGTATCAAAAAGGTCCTTGTATATTGTTAAGGTTTGTTCTGGGTTCTTTCCTGCCCTATCAGGGCCCATGAGGCCCTTTTAATACATGTCATTAACCTAATATATGATAATCTTACTCTGGGTCTCCAGTTTCTGAAGGACTAGGAACTATGATCTCACATTATCTTGCATTGATTACTTTTACCGCTGGAAGGCTTAAAAGATCCTGTGGAAGGGGTGTAAATAGGGAAGAGTTGTGGAGGGCTGTTGCCTATTGCCTTTGCTCACGAGACTCAGAGCTTTTTAGCTAGAGAAAAAAACCTAAGGTTTCTTTTAAAGTACTAAAAGGTTTTTCACATGTGAAAAGATTGGTATGAGCTTAGTAATTTCTGTAGTTCAACTGGACAGTATGAAATGACTAGCAGTTCACTTTAGTGTTGGGAATCTGGATTTGAATGGCATATCATTCTGACCATTTACATTTTATTTTACCTTCTTTGCAATCAAAATCCTGTGTTTCAAACTTTGAAAGTGATTAATTCTTACTAGATGCTTAGTTTTTTTTCTGTAAACATGCATGTGTTTTGTCAGTGTGTGTCTGTGCACATAAAATCTAAACTAATTCCCTGTAAAGGTGAACTCAGTATCCTTACCTTCAATGTCTCCCCTTCCTCTGGCTCATATGCAGCTAGGCATAGATGGGATCTTTGAAGGACTTTATTCCCTTGGTAAACTTTGCAAAATTATTCATTTTACTTTAGTATTATTTAGGACCTGCCTCCATCCCTTTAAAGTATTTATTATCTCTATGATCTGCCAGCCCTGATGTTCTCTCTGGGAGTGAGCTGCACAAAATCCTACACACAGCATATCACATGGGTGTTGCTGATTGTCTCTTGTCTGACAGGGTCGGAGGGGAAGGTGGAAAAAGGATAAACAAGAAGAGTCTTTAAAACTCCTGTTATCTATTTACATATTTACTCAGTGTTTCTATCCCCAAAGAGCTGGGAGAGGCCTTCACTTCAGATAGCTGATGTTCCTGGAGGTACAGAAGCCAACAGTAGATTTTTGATGACATGGAAATTTAAGTGCCACTTCTTGCTGCACTTAACCTTGGGTTGTCCACAGGGAGGCTGATGAAATTCATTCTAAGCTCTGAATGTTGATGTTATTAAACACGTTTATTACAGCCAAAGCTACTGCACACTGTCTTCACAAATCAGCTGCATCAGCCTGTCTTCTGTAGAGATTGAGGCCAAGAGACTCTCAGACCAAGGATCTTGGAGCAAGCTGCAGCCCAGTACTTTGTAAGCCCTTTGCCTTCCCCATCCCTGTCACTGCCTCTGCCACACTGGCACACAGCCCAGGCTAATGCCCTCAGTGGACTTTTCAGTCTAGTCTTGCTGTCTGCTCTGATAGTAAGACACACTTCATTAGCTGAGAACCAGCACACTTTCTACAAGTTTGACTTCATGAATACTGCTGGCCTTTAAACTTTCAATCAGTTAGCCCAATATTGACTGCAATAAATATTTGGGGTTTAAAACAATTTGTCTCAGTTAAAGCTTGTCTTTTGTAAGAGCATCTGTTGTTGATACAGAGCTAAGAGATAGAGAATCCAGGTCATCTTTCTCTACTTTTTACTATAATTTTTTTTTCTTTTTTCATTTAATTTTATTTTATTTCAGTTTGGTTTTAAATTCCAGCTCTTGGCTTTGGCCTTTCCTCCTAGATTTGACAGCTTCGTCCAAGCCATTTCCCCCCTGATTTAATACATTTGTATATTATAATCAAATTACCATACAATCTTCTTTCTGATAAGACAAGGAAACTGAGATCTTCATGTTTCTCAGTGTAAGGCACTTTCTCCAAACCTAAACTAAACTGGCTGGCTTCTTCACACAAGTCCTTCAATTTGTCAACAGCTTTTGAGAAATAAGAATGCCAGAGTGATTTGGAGCATTTTTGTATAGGTTTCACAAAAATAATATACAAAGGTAGAATTATTTTCTGGGTCCTACCTTCAAATCCCCTGTTTCCTAAAAGACTAACAACTTAGAACTCATTTCTACAGTTTTACATAATAACACTTTAAATGTCTGCATTTTGTTTATTTAAAATGTTGTTTCAAGATGATAAAAAACTCCATGAGCTCCCATCATATTCCTCAAATGCATTCAAGCCAACTGAGTGAATTTTTAGGACAACATCTTTCATTTTGAGTATTTTTTTTAATAAAAATTTTGTTTCTTATTAGAAAAGTGACCTGGATTTTAAAGCAAGAAAGTATTTTGAAAATTTTCTGATTTGATTCATTCTTTTTCTTTTAATGATTCTCACAATTTTTTTTAGCAAACACTAACACCAAACCCAAACAATCTGCAGCTGTTCCAGCTTAAATTAAGTAGGTGACATGGTTATAGACTGCACACAGAGACCATTAGCAATTTTAATGCTTCATGAAAGGACTAACTAAAAAAAGGAGCTTAATCCTTGTTGGAGCAAAAAATATAAATAAATATAATAATCAGGCAAATATTACAACTTTATGCAAGGACTAAACAGCAAAATACACTCCAAGCACCTTAAAAAAAGCATAGCAAAAATATTCCAGAAGTAATCCAACTGTTAGATTTGTGGCTATCTATTTCTCTCTCTTGTGGAGATGAGAGGCTAAAATTGAGCAGGTCAAATCCCTACTTGCATTCACTTTAGTAGAAGGAGAGTAGACCACATATTCACACTCTCAGGGGTAGGGAAGGCAACAGCAGCATTGTCATTGCAGGCAGTGGAGGAAATAAGGTCTTGCATGAAGGCTGAATTTCTTTGCTTTGGCAAGATGGGAGCAATCATTAAGTAGGTGATAAGCAGATCAAATAAGCACTTTGAATTTTATTACAGATCTTTATGCCATTCTCTCGTACTGTAGGTAGAATATTGTAGGCAAAATGGAGGAAGAAAAAGACACTTTCAAAGTCTTAACTTCTCTTCCTACTCTGCTCTTTGCCACCTTATTTCAGCTTGCAGGACTTTTTTTTCACTTTTCACTATGGGTCATGTTGGATGGTGGTTAGCTTTCAGGACTAGAACAAGCTTGCATAGAGGCAAAATATTTCTTATATGAAAAAGCATTTAGTTCATTCTGGAAATATCTTTTTTCCTACTTCAAATCCTTATACATGTGAACAGGCTGCTTGCTTTATTAATGTCAACCAAACTGAGCCCAACCTGTAAAAGATGGTTTTGTCACCATGTGCCTGCCCTCAACACCGTGCTCTTCTTGACTGATGCAAAGCAGGGGAAAGTCAACCATTAATTTTAGGCATGTTAAGATTACCCTTTTCCAATGGAGTTTTTATGTGCCACTAGACACACTGGCACATGCAGCTGTGGGACAGCCTGCAGCATAATTCACTGGATGCAGGTGATGCTCTGCTGTCTAACTCTGAGGAGGGAGTGGACTCAGCAGAGTGGAGGAGTCAAGCAACTCTCACAGGTAATGAGGAGCTGTCAACAGATGGGCACTTTGTACTGGTTCAAGGCTAAGGGGAATTTCTGCTCTTGAGTTTCAATCCCTTTGCTCATGGATCTAATGTTGTTTGGATTTGCTTGACTGTGTCTTTGAATTCAGTGGCAAAACTGTAGGCCTAGAATCTACAGCTTTCCATAATTCAAGTAAAACACAAAACTATTATATTTATTGAAACAATAAATATATTGGGATATGTTTTCTGTCTCCTCTATAATCAGTAAAGAATTTCAGAGCATAGATTAAAACCTCCTGAAGAAATAGAGCCTCTGACCTCACAAGGCAAGCATTCTGGGAAGATCCCCCCAAATGCTAGAATAAATGCAAGATTATAGGACATTAAAAGATAAGGTCAACAGTATAGATAAAGGTTATTACTTAAGCTTAACAAGCAGATTCAATGCCATGTTAACTGATTAACAGTAATATAATGATGAATTCAGTAAGATGTGTAGTAATATGCTATTTAAAATGAAAATTATCCAAGTCTATTATAAGCTAATTTATTATATTCATAGAGAAACTGCTCTAAAAATTAATGTTGTGTCGTGCTCTAATATTATCATCAAGGAATATTAGATTTATTGAACAAAGATAATGAAAGAAAGGGGGGAGAAAATAAAATAATTAAGCCGCCTAGTTTTGAAATTCATCACTTTTTAGTGTTCTGTGAATGAATAAATCAGTGGTAGAGTTGATTACTGCACTGCTGTATGAGCTAAAGTCACAACAAAAATAAAGGCTGAATTAAGAAATTTTGCAAACTCCTTCTGAAGCCTCAGAGAGTCACGTGCCAGAAAAGGCAGATTAGCAGAGCTGCCTGAATCTTCCTGGACTTCACCCTTCATGAACAAACTGGCAGGGGGCATTTGCCCAGAAGGAGGATCTCAACTAAGGCAGGAGCCCTAGGAGCTGCATAGGAGCCCATGCTGCTGGAGACCAGCCTTCACCATGAAAGTGCAATACTCTGAGCTCTTATCAATCAAACAGATAGGTGGATGCAGCCACTCCTCTCTGCAGGCACCACTGTCTAACACACAGACAGTTATCCAGAATCATCTTGCAGAAAAACTGTGAACTTTAGAGGCAGAAGGACCCAGCACACTCCTTTTGACTTCTGGAGGCATCTTTGGATTTTCTGGGCCTAAGTGATATAATAAATATCGCAAAGAAAAACCTGAGGTAGATCAAAGAACAGAGAAATCCATCTCTACAGTTAGACTTCAAAGGTAATTAGTTCTTCTTTTTTTCTTCAACTAAGAAAAGCACAAAAAGGAACACAGCAAAGCATCCCCATGCAATTCCTATATTAAGGGATAGTAAATTGTTCCCTTCCTCACCCCAGGAGAATTTTCTATTGCTAAGCCTGACATCTGGAGTGCTGTATATAGCCAAAAGAGAACTCAGAGGTAAGACAATGCTTTCATCTCAAATCAAGGTATGTGAATGTTGTTAGGCCTAATTATAAACACTTTTATCTCACGCTCCAATCAATTAACAGTTGTTATTTGGTAGCTGTAAATGTCATGAAGCAGTGCAGTTGTTAGCTACGCTCAGCTCCACTTAGGACGCCAAGGGCTGATTTCCCTCAAACGATCCTTTTTGCACAGACATTCCTTTTCTGGATGTGTCATGTTATTTCTGTCCTGAAGGAGAGATTCAGATCCTTAGCTTTATAAAGCAGTACAGCTTCCCTGAAGTTAATGGAGCTATGCAGAGCCACAGCAGCTGGATAGGTGGCCAGTAGGATATTTATTATTTCAGCGCTCAATAGAAGAAAAAGACAAACTGGAGAAGAACATTCAGGAAAGGAGCGCTTAAAAAGAATAGTTTTAATAAAGTGGTTTAATAATTAGGTTTCATAATCACCCTATTTAAAGAAACATAGGTGTCTCTCAAGTAAATCTTTTGTTTTTCTCCAGTAACCTTATCACTGCCTGATCAAATGTGTCTTAAGTTCCTCTGTGAACGGAAGTTGCACTCTTTGAAACTCACTTCTTAATGCAAATCAGCTTGCTTGTTTTCAGCTTCATAATCTTTTCCACAGCAACAGCCTATCCGGATGTCACAGATAGAAAATGATGACTTTTGATGAGTAAAAAGCAGCAGGGGCAAATGAATCCTTCAAAAAAGAGAGTGAAAAAAATATCCTCTTTAGATTAGACCCAGCAAAAAGAACTGAATTCACCAAGCATATAATTTAAACCCAGTGATGATATTTGCAAAGTTTATTTGGTCTTAAACTTCCTTTAAGTACTCTCTGTGCATGATGCAGCATATCTTGCTGGTCTGCTGGGCCCCCATCAGCACAGCAGCAGAAAGAGCCCCAGAATTTGTCCCAAAAGAACATGAAAGTCAGGCAAAACATTCTTGATTAATGAAACCAATAAAACAAAAAAGAAACATTTTCAGTGGGGGAATTGGGTGGAGTTTAATGTCCGTGCACCATGCTGAAGATTTTTACATGGCAGTGCCTATGTATAGCAAGCTTTTGTCTCTCCTGTCAGAACTGTCTGCCACCTACTGCTTATTCAGAGGGTGTTTTCATAGTTAATAGCAGCATAACAACTAAAGGATATTTCTGGCTGCAGTGATTTTGCATCGCTGGGAGAATATTTGAGTGACTTAGAGATTTGTTTTGCTCTTGGTTAGGGCTTGTATATTTTTAAAAGACTTAATACAGAAATATAGGGGAACTAGAATCTTCAGACCTCCCCGAGGCAATAAGCATTAGTGATTAGGCTGGGTACCCTCTAGCCAGAGACACTTCAATGATTTTTAAAATTAATACGTGACCACTATTAAAATCTGTATGTTATTTGCCTTAGGGACATGCAGAATGTTGCATACTCCCAGAGAGGGAAAGATCTATGTATTTTTAGCAGGATCCATGCTGGGTTTAGGTCTTCGAAGAACTTTGCTTACTTGACTATGGCATTAGTCACAGCAGCCCATAAGAGGCACTAAATAAGCATGCAGCTTCAGAAGGAAGCAGGGAAAATGTAGAACTTAAATTCAGCCTTCCCCTCTTGCACTCCCTGATTATTTCTCTGCAGCAAGGAGCAATATGCATATTTTAAGGAGGTGCTCTAGTTCAGCAAAACCTCATACAGACTACAGTTGAGCAGACCCTGATGGAAGAAGTATAATTCTTCTTTCTTCCCCTCACTAATTCACATTTACATGTTGTTTTTTCCATATCTCTTTTAGCCTCCTTTAGTTTTTCGGACAACCTGAAGCAGCCATGTTGGTTACAGTCACAATTAGTGTACTTTTGCCTTCAGAAATCATTATTACCCTTCTTGGGAAGCTGAATGTTAATTCTTCTGTATTTGTTTGGGCACCTAGCAGTGTGCAGTATATTGCTTCAAGTATCATTTTAAAGCCTTATCCCTTTAATAGCTGCAAATGGAGCAGGTCCACCGGTGACCAAGGGCTGATGGAGGCGGACAGGTTGAAATTTGGTGTTTGAATTTCAGTATGCAGGTTTTGGCATCTCTTGGCAGAGGCTGTCTGTGCCTTTCAAAGCAGGATTCAGCCTGACTTCACTCTGGCATCTCTGCTGGAGTAAGCACGCCATGCTGGACTGCCTGCTGTTTTGACATACTTCACTGTTCACAGCTTTTATAACAGTTTTACCTCATGGAGGTTGGGAGAGGGACATTATCCATTTATAAGCTGCTGATTTAAGCAGAGTCAGTGGAATGTAGTGATACTGGATGGTAAAACTAATGCAGTTATGAGCAAAGCTGCTGGAGAGTGAGGTGCTTAGGCTGCAAAGTATTGTAAAAACAATATGAAATGATGTGTTTTAGTCATAATGGCATTGAATAAGGAAGGCTTCAGTAGACAGATATCAAAAATCAGACATGACTGTATGCATTCCTGGAAAAATAAATAAAGCAAAAATAGTAAAAATATCTCCTTGTCTTGCACTTTATATTAAGATTCTCCCTAGGATTACCTTTCCAAATAGCTGCATCATCAAAAGCTGCTGGTCTCATCCAGCTTCTGTGACTCTTTGTCTTAGTCCTGTGGGATATCTATGAGATATTATCAGCACTGCTTGTGTACCAACTGAGCTGTCTCCCTCTCACCTGTGGGTTAAAATAGTCTGAGCTACTAAAACCATTTTTAGATAGCCAGTCATGGCCTTTGCCTACTTTTTAGTGGTTAACCTTTTCAGGGTTGTCAGTGGGCCCTGGTAGCCTGCCCATGAATATTGGTTCGAGGAAACACGTGTGGAAGGCCTTAGCAAGCACAGGTGAAGACTGGAGAATCAGTTTGTCCATGGCCTCTACAGAAGTGTGTGTTTTAGGTAACTGAGGAGATTAAATAGAACCTCAAATCTAAGACTTCAGTTTCTCTCCTCCTTTCTGTGTTCTCCAATCATTTCATCTGCTGTTTATGCCAAGATTGCGCCGGTTTCTCCCAAGTGAATATTTGACTTTGAAGTCATGGAAACAGTCACAGCATAGGCACTCCTAAGAACCTGTAACATGTTCTGAGTTTCCTAAAGAATACTTTCCATGTCCAGGAGTGCATGTCCATGTCCAGGTGAAACTGAACAGGCATATGCAGACACCTCTGGGTGTGCCAATTCAAATTCACCTGAATGCAGCATCACTTGTGGAATTGGGCAGGTAAAATCCAGAATGATTGCTCAGCAATTAAGCTGGATTTAAAATGGACATTAAAAAAACAATGAATAAAGGTGTCTTGTTCACTAGTTTGATCTTTTTTAGCCATTTTAAGATTTTTAATGATGTATCTCTAAGCACTAGTAAATTCCATACGAGTGAGAATGATGTTTCCTTCATTAGATTCTGTCAGATTCTTCTAGTCAGTTACAAAAATAATTGACCTTAATATGTGAAAACAAATGGCAAGTTATATTTTAGTACACAGTTTTAGAAACCAATTCCAAATATTCACTCCAAATGTCAATTTTAACAGAGGAAGATGATACAATGCAAGATAGAGTTTGCATGCATAACAGCTTCAGGCATATTGGTTCCAATGCATTTCTATCAATTCCAAAGATCAGGATTTGGATTCAGTTTGAAACATTTGATTAGTCTACACAAATAACAGAATTTAGGCTAGAGGGAAAACTTGAAAAATTTTGGAGACTGCCTCTTTGGGCTGCTATGCCATTGGTAGTTTAGAAGAAAATTTTTTATTTTATTTCTAATTGCAGAATGATGAAAGCCATCAGTTCATATAACTTAAAGAATCAGTTTATAGTTTCCTTTTAATTACTATTTAAATGCAATTGAAAAGCTTCCTTTAAATCAGTCCAGAAGTGGCCTGGATCCTCAGTATTTCCAGCACTAAGACAGAGTTATTCATATCTTCTTAGACTTTGAAAAAGTTGTAGTAAGTTTTCTCATGTCACTAATTTCTACACAGCAAGATGAATCATGCATCAGTGCTAGGAATATTGTTAATATGCAGTGTATTTTTCTTTGTTTATCCAAATAAAGATAATTTGAAATCAGGTAAACAAATTGCCTTTAATTTTTTTGTTTTCCAACTATTTGTAAAGTTGAAATACATGCTAGTGAAAAATTGACAATTTAGGAACATCCAGAAGTACAAATAGATGAAATGGTTTATTCAGCTATCTGTTTTAAAAAGCTGAATACTTCAATTATTTTTAAGTTCCTAACTGTATAAAATTCTGTTTAAGGCACATTAATTCTTGGGATGAATACATTTTCTTTAAATAGACGCTCAGTAAATGTTAATGAAAACAGCAAAACTTGAAATGAGGCTGACACAGGCAAGAGTTAATGCACAGCACCGTATTTTTTGATAAATTTTGTTTAAAGAATGCATGGTTTGATTCCTTTCTGTTTATTCTAACATTCAAACCAAGTGGAACTCCAGGGAATTATTAGAGAGACAAATTAAAACAACAGATGGACTTGCAGTTACGTGCATAAGGACATCCTTTCAAAAAGCCTCCTGACAATTTCAGATATTCCAAGTTATTCTATTTAATTTCAAATGAAGAATGTTTCTTTTTCTTCAGAGCTGTCAATCTCAGCAAGCCCATAAGAAGATGATTTAAAAACATCATGAAATATATTTTCCACTTGTCTTTTTTGAAGTACATTGACAATCAGCTTATAAAATAGGTAGAAAAATGCATTCCATTTTTTAACGGATGCAAAACATGAGCACTCAGATCTTTCAAACCCAGCAGACTGCAATGCTTGCACAGAAATTATTTCTCTGCAGTCAAGTATATTGGCATGGTTTTTGAAGAAAAGATATCAAATTTTCCAGTGGTTTGTCTACTCTTAGAACTGGCAAAAGTTTTCTGGAGAGTGGACGTTAATCAGATCAAACCTACCTGAATGTCTGTAACCCAGGCATCTGGCACAGTATTGGATTTGCCTGATTGCAATGTTGAAAGATAATGAAATAATTTGTGAATTGCAGGGCAACAGAACTGTTATTGCTATGCCCTTTGATTGCTTGGCCTTCTGCCACTTTCTTTCAGCTGTCACTATTAATCAAGAGAGACGAACAGAGAGGGAAACAGAATCTTTACCAGCTTGTCCTCAGTAACATGACTTAAAGAGATGTACATGCAGGTTTTAAAGCTTCGAGACAGGGCTGTTTAAATACCATGCAGCTTGTACAAAATAGACAAATTAAACCCACAAGTGCCACAGAATAGCTGTCTGTAGTAGGGGAGTATGCTTGGCCACCTCTGTGATGGGCACAGTACAAGGATTTAGACAAATAGGGAAGCAATCCTAACGAGTCCCTGACACTGACAAAGGGCACGTCAGAGCAGGCACAGACTTTCCATATGTATCTGCTGGATGAGAGCTAGTCAGTGTCTGGCAAATATATAGTTGCAGGAATCATTTTCTCTGCTAAATGTCCCATTTTGTTAACAAGTCTGTGCCACAGCTGGACCAAACCTGGCTTGCATTGCAGTGTCACGGACCATGAATGTTTTCAAATTTGTCTGGGTGCCTTCTTACACCTCTGCCCACAGGTCAATACTTGTATTACACACTGAGGATTTTCTTAATTAGTCCTTTAAACAGCGTTGAACTTCACATAAACCATACCCATTTTTTCAGGTAGGTCTTCCACTTAGGTATGGATAGATATGATCTTTGTGTTCATGAGCAAATACAGAAAATGTAACAGGCTGGCTTTCCTGTGTTTTAGTAAAGTCCTGAGATGGAAGCTTGCAGCTTCATAAATGGTATTACAGCAGTGGGATTTCAGATATATTGGGTCTTTATGACCAATAAATGAGTTCCCCTTCTTTGAGCCTCCCCAGAACCTCTCTGAGAAGTTTGTTCATGTTCATTAATACCACTGCTTTCCTAAGAGTTTTCTACAAAGGCAGCAAATCCCAGAACTGCAGAATCACTGACTGTGTGGGAATGGAGGAAGGAAACAATTTTCTTTCTTTTGTTTCATCTTATTTTGCACTAATACCTTGCAATCAGACATGAAGGATGAGTTTGAAAACGATGATTTATTCATAAAAAATTTCTTATTAGAACTAATGTGGGTCTACATTTTCTTTATAAACAATCACTTTAAAATGCTGCATTTGGTTACTGAAATCTTATCTGCTACTTCCCAAGTCTGACAGTTTTCTTTTTCAAAACAAGAAAATTTTTTAGAAACACAATGAAAAAATTTTATTAGAAAATGCAAATAGAGCATGAACAAAGCTGTATTTTGCTATTAATAGATGCTCCCTCAATTCCTGTTTTAAGTGCTTTGTCATGAGGTATTAGTACTCTGTAACAAGAAAACATGCCAATGTCCTTTAAGAAGTAAATCTTAAATAAGACCCACTTAAATAAGTGGGTACCATTTACAATGACACTTAGTATTTATAGTTACTTTTAATCTAATGGGCTAGAGGTGTTTTATTTTTGTAGAGGTGTTTTGTTTATTGAAGATTTTTACAGCCTGATGGTAGCTTAACTAATTTAGCTTGCAGACCTAATGCATTGACCCATTCACAAAATGCTTTTCTGGGATTTATAGCCATTGTAATTAAAAAAAAACAAAGGAAATTATTTCTATCTTAGTTATTCTTTCTCAACACTGAAGTAAAGTAACTGAATAACTTGCACGTACCCAATTAACTTTTAGAGTTTAAGAAAACGTCTGCAAGCAAAAGTGTTTTACTTTGCACCTTCTATCATACCAAACAACAACATAGTTAACAACATTTTGAGCCTTCTCTTCTTACATTCCAGTGAATCAAGTGAAATCATCCTTTTACATTTCAAAATTGTATAATGATTTTTTAATTCTTTGCTTGTACTTTTACAGCTTCCCCCCTGGACTAATACCAGCATTGTCATCAGTTTTCTCTGGATTATGAGTACATAGACAGAGGAAGACTTGGGCTGTCGCAGGTCTCCTTGAGATTTTATGTCTCTATAAAATGATGTTATTCTTCTATAATTTCATGAAGTTTTTCCTAAGTTAAGACCAAAGCCTGCAATGAATTAATTTCAAGTCGTGGTCTTTGTGCAATTGAAAGGCTCCTACAGACTTCAGTAGGTTTTTGCATTGGTCCCTTTGTATCAATATCCTTTCAGAATTACTCTTTGAATTAAATCCAGTTTGAAGTTGATTGCATACCCGTTCCAGCAATGCTGAAATCTCGCTTTCTCATTAAGCTTCTGGAATTTTTCTGTTAATGGGATCATGATTAGACACCTTGAATGTGAAGAAATTTTTGCGGGCTTTGATTAGGTGTTTTTTGGGTCATGTAGACAGCTTTTCAAGATTTTTTTAAATGTGCCAAATAGCAGATATTTTTTGTCTAGCCTATGCTGTTTGAGAGAAGAACTTAAGCTTTTTGTTCCTGAGAAATTTTGTTCCTGAGAAATTTTCAGGTCATACTGAATCAAAGTTTACTTGACAAATGGCTGATCATCTCCAGTTCCAGGTCTCCTCTGACACAAATAGGTTTTCAGATCTGTAGATCAGAGAATGAAAGTCTTATCCCACACTTTTACCAAAATAGTCAGTAGATTAGTGGTATGGACTATGCAAAGATAAGAAACAAAATTAGTAAATTTAGAAAACATCTTGTTGTTCAGAATAAATACACACAGAGGACTGCATTTGAGAATGAGGAATGGTGAGCCCTCCTTTTCAAGGATGGCAGAACAGTAAGCAGTGCTTACAAAGGCATTCTAGAAAGCCCTCTTTTTCTCTGTGCTAAGAGGAGCCAAGAAGAGAGATGAAAGTCTAGTCTGAAATTAATATTTTCAGCTCTGATCACAAGAGCTGAAAACTGCCTGTAAATTTCATTTTGATAGTTGTGTCTCTATCTCAACAACAAAGAGTAGCACTTGAACAGAAAATCATGGGCATATCATTACTAGTAAGGAAGGTGTAGGGAGAAATTCTTAAAGCAAAGGAAGTAAGCAGGACTCAACCATTTATCTGCCAGAGTCTAAGACCAGAATTCTTGAAATCAGAGAATTTCAGCTGTGAAGCACCATAAAGAAGCATTAGTGAGAGAATCAAGGCTGGATCTCATTTTGGACTTTGCAAGTTTAGTTGTTGTAGCAACAGAGTGTAACTTACCACTTGAGAAAGAAAAGGAGACAAGGTTTCTGGATCTCTAAGCTAGGTTTTGCTTTGCAGTGTTCCATCATGTCCAT
Source organism: Geospiza fortis (assembly GCF_000277835.1). Classification (NCBI taxonomy): domain Eukaryota; kingdom Metazoa; phylum Chordata; class Aves; order Passeriformes; family Thraupidae; genus Geospiza; species Geospiza fortis. The sequence continues at coordinate 1,063,588 of NW_005054359.1, read as the reverse complement.
AGACAGCAGGATGCAGGCTCAAAGTTTCGTGGTTTTACAAAGCAAGGACAATGCATAGCACTCCCACTGTAGTCAGTGATCACAACTACATTTAACACAGTATATGCTCTCCAATTCTGTCTCCTCATTATAGCATTTCAACAATTTTCTAAGGTGTAAAGATGTGCAGAATGAATTGCTGATTTATTTTTAAGGCTTTAAAGAAGAGTCAACAAAGCGCAAAAGTAACTGGATTCAAGCACAAACACTGATAGCTTAAAAAGATTGGTTTTGTAGTCCACATAGAATGCAGCAGCTGTTTCTAAAAAGGATGTGAGGGGAATGTTTCTTAATAGCATGAGAACAGTTGGACTCAGTAGATATTTATTTCTCTGAAAAATAAAAGTCTGTCAACAAATGCACAACAGACTAGTCTGTATGCTGCCTTTTTTCTTTTTAAAGCATCTTTTGTGTATAACTTCTGTGTAAAATATACTTTGTGTAAAATATTATGAGTTTTTCACAGCAGAATGATTCTGCCATCGAGATAATAGCTGCAGATTTTTCCTCATTTTTCTCTCTGCAGGGTCCAAACTACTCCAGAGCCTTACGTGTCAAGAGAGTATCTCCAATGTGGGGTCTGAGCATGAAATGTCTCATTATTTTGCCAAGATATACACAATACAGCTAAAAAGTATATCTTAACTTAGGAAACCATTATAAGAAGTTTATGGTAGTCACAGAGTTGGACATTTCTAGGCCAGTATAAGACTTCTGCTGTCAAGAGTTCCCAAGCCCCTAGATGATTCTGTAAAGATTCACTCACTGCACTTGAACAGAGAATGAGTGAGAAAGTGAGAGTACTTTAGCCTATTTCTTTGCTAGCTTGGTTTCTTATCTGTTTTCTGAAAGCTGCTGGAAAGCAATGGAGATTTAGCTGCCAGGTCTAAACTGCAGGGGAGGAATTGGCAGTAGTAAAAGCAAAAAGATTCAGCAAATAAAAGATAATATAGATCGTCTCCTGTTGTGCCTGTTTTCAAATTACTGTGTTTAAATGAACTTCTTGTTCTGCAAGCTGTCTTTAGTCTCTCGCTTGCTGGCCTCCAATGACCTTTCTCTGATTTTCTTTTTCCTTTACAGTCTCATGACATTCAAACTTTTATCTGCCTCTCTGGTACTTTAAACATGGGCAGATTCCATGTATACTTTTAATCCTGTGGGAAGTCTGATCTCAATTTCTAGCTGTTTAGGCAATGAAATGCAGTGTAAGATACTGCCTTGTGTAGTAGATGACTGTATCAGTTTTTAACTTGTGAATATAAATATTTGTACACTGAAATTCTCACTCAGCCTCTTCCTTTCTCTGTCTGTGTAACTATTCATGGCAATAAAAATCAAAATCTCTTGTGTTAGAGGATGGGACCGATGTCAAAATCACGTCTCTCATCTTATTTAGTACTTGTATAAGGCTTGTGTAAAATGCCTAGTCAGATTTAACAGGATAAATATTTATTCTTCATCTTTTTTTTTTCAATAAACCTGCATAAAGAGACCATGTCTAAATTTTGATGGTCTTCCTTGGGAGATTTTTCCTAGGCAGCTTTCTTGACAAACATTATTAAAGAGTAAAAAAATTGTATGGTAATATGAAACTGCAGAGAAGTGCTACAGAGCTTTGGTTTTGGTTTTTTGTTGGTTTTTTTTTCCTTTTTTCTTTTTTTTTTAGATATTTGAGGGTTGTTTTGAAATACTTCATGAATTCCAGGATAGCCTCTGAAGCTTTTTCTGAAGTCTGTGGAAGATGTTGAAGGTCTGTCAGAGAGATTTAAGACTCATGTTCATCTTAAACATTCTGGGCTAAAACAGTGGATGGGAAAGACAGATATCTTTTGTGTTCTTACCATTGCCTTTCCCTGCCCAAACAGCTTTGGTGAATGAAACATCACTGCCCCAAGAAGGAAAGTTGCATCCAAGACCTCTCAGCTGCTTGTTCTTCCATGGCCAGGGCAGGCGCAGTGGGCAGGAGTGCTTCAGAATGGAAACTGTGCCAACAGTCAGAAGAGAAGGCTACAACAGAAGCATGGTGATGGTGAAACTCCATTGCATTGCCTACAGGCAACAGCAACAGGGGGGTGCCAGCATGAGGGTTGTAGTCTTGAGGAATGCTAGTTAGCAGTGATAGTGTGAGCCTGGTGACCTAAATCATCCCAGGCTGATCGGTCCTTTGGCATGTGGGATTAAATGGAGGTTAGAAGTCTAGAGCAAGTAACTATTGAAAGGTTGCCTTGTGTAAAGCAAAGGACCATGGGTCAAAAGTCTTGCATGTTAACTTCTTTGTCACCATGACATCAGTGAGGATTGTTAGAGAGTCCCTGCTGTTAAAGTCCCTTTAATTAAGCCTAGATTCCTAGATTTGTAGCAGCATCTAAGGAGCCTGTGTTTGATGTAATTATGTTCATAATGATACCAGACTCATGACAGTTGTAAGCACAGAGAGTGCCTTGACTGAGAAACTTTAACACCTACAGCAAAATATTAGACTGAATTTGGTTTTCTCTAGTCTGATTTCTCAACACGAATCAGTGTTTATTCTCTTTTCCATTTCTGGTTGAACTGCTTGTGCCAGGAATTTGAACTGCACCAATGTATGCCTGTGTAGTAATGAGTTCAGAGTCAACACTCAACACAAGTGTTTGGAATATGGGTTTTTTAGCTTCTCTTCCTCTTTTTTACTAGAGTGAGATGGACCTAATTAAACTTCCCTGTTCATCTGATTATGGAAAACTGTGAGAACACCATTTTGTGAAGCAACTTGAAGGTGACAGGTGAAAGGCACCTTATTAATATTAAATGCAATTCTTTTATTAGAAATGCATACATCTACTAGCAGAGAACATTGGCAAAGTTGAAAGAGAAAGTAAAACTAAGTATGAAAACTTAGGAATGCGCTCCTTCTCATTTTTAATACAGACCATTTCATATGTTTGAGAAGTTTTGAAATCTACTCTGGTTTTCATCTTTATTTCTAACATGGTTCTTTCCTTCAGGGACATATATATTATTTCTTTCACCTCCTCTTTCTTAGTGCTTGTGGGTCTGACAATGCCCTTCATTTATTTCTTTTCCTGTCCCAGTGTGAAGTGTGCAGGGAGGTGAAGAAAAGTATGCTTCTTACAAACTGCTAGTTAAATAAAGCCACTCTTAAAAACTAGAAGCAATGCAAGTCCTGAAATGTCCCAGGAAAGAACTATAAAGAAAGAAATCTCATTCCTCTGAGTTCATTATTACTGGTTTTTGGCATCATTTTTATTCAGAAGGCAGAAAAGATGATATCTAAAAATTGCATGGGCAATAGTAGTCAGGTGACATTATTGTTAAGACTTTGTTTTCTTTTGATACATAATTTTCCCATAATTTTTCTTCTTTATGCCTATTTTTTCATTCTCTCATGTAATCATACAATTATTTTAAGTAATAAGAAACTACTGCAATTTCTTCCATTCCTTACACAGTTCTTTCTAAATATTTTCTGTCAATAGCAAAAGTAGGTGGTTCTACTTCATCAGACAGTCACAAAAAATTGAAAAATCACAGAGTCATAGAATCATATAGTCTGGAAAAAAACCTTTAAGATCATTGGGTCCAGCATTAACCCAGCACTGCTGTGTTCATCACTAAGTCATGTTCCAACACTGTGGTGTGTCCTGAACAAATCTACACATCTTCTAAACACCTTCAGGTTTGGTGAAAAGTTTTTCTACATAGAGAAATGCTTCATAGTGTGAGGGATGCTGCTGACCAGCTTTTAGGAGGTATTGCCTCCTGTTGGCTTTCGGAGATTAGAAAGCTCCTATCAGCAACCAACTAGTTGGAAGACAACTATTGCTGTAGATACCCTAAGAAAGAGCAGTATGGAAGAGAGATACAGAGCTGCACTACTTACCCCTGGTTTGATATGTTATAGCAGAGACCCTTTTATAAATCTCATTAAGGATCCATAGTTTCATGCAAACATAAAATTTAGAGACTTGTAAAAAAATATGGTTTCAAAGGCTCAAGTACTTGAGGACAAAATAAATATTGTCCATCAGAGCCAAGCAACACAGAAGTCATGGGGTTTTTGTTGATTATTTTGGGGATTGTTGTTACCTGAGGAAATGCATACTTCATAGGTAAAGTGACATCCCCAGCCATCAATGGTTGCTGATTTTTATCTGCCTTCTCTGGAAGAAAATTCACTCTTTTCTCTATGACTGTGAGCTGATTTGCAAACAACTGATTTCCCTCCCTGAACCTTGCCCCCCTGTCTCCCCATGCCCTCTGCCTTGTCCTTGTTCTCCTCATTAATGGGATAAGGATTTTGCAGGGCAGGTTTTGTTAGGGCACCATTTTGTGTCTTTGTTAAGGAAATCCTTGCTCACCAAATGTATGCTGATTCTTGTCTCTGGGGAGTGCATGCTGTTTAATCCAGGTATATACAGAATCCCAGATGCAATTTTAAAGCTTCCAACTCAGATGGTGCAGCTGAGAAAATACGCAAGAACACTACAGAATTTGTGGCAGTTTAGAATTAAGCAAGAAAACCATGGGATATTTTCTATATTTATGTCTTTTTGAAATGTGTCTCTGCTAATTTATACCACCCACTGGACAGTTTGTCTCTCTGCCATCTTTCCTGTTGCAAACAGGAACTATGTAACGCTGGAGGGTGGAACCCAACAATTCAGCGTTTTCAAGTGTTCCAAATTCTCTCAGGGAAATTATATACATTTGACTAATTTTTCTGTGCTTTACCACATGCACAACACAGAAGTGTGACTGCAAGGTGAGGTTTTTGATATTTCATAACATAATTCCATATTTCTTGGCCATGTCTTACTTTTATTAAGAGGACCAGCCCTGCATGGACTCTTCACGTGCCTATGAGAGGCTCTGACAAGAGCTTATCAGAGATACCAAAGCTCACATCAGTAAAATCAATAGGCTGTAACTATTCCTTTGCCCATCCTCAACACAACCACAGCATCTTCTGGGCTCAGTCCTGTCAGTTAGTTGCCAAGACACCTGGCTCCAGTCCCCAAGACACCTAAGCACATACTTATCTTGAAACAGTCACCTTTAACTGTGTCTTCAAAGAAAGACTGTGCATATATAAGACCTTTGTTGATTCAATACCTAAAAAATACAGCATCATTCAAGAAGTCCTCTGTGCCCTATTTCATCTTCTGTCCTTTATCCTTTCCTCTTAGGCTGTCAATGCTTGAGGCAGCAATCATTTCTCATCCTCTCCGAGTGTGGGTATAACATATAGTGATGGAGATTTTTATCTGAACTGAAGCCTTTAATTGTCTTCAATAGCTGTGACTATAGTTCTGTGAGGAGAAAAGAGACGGACTCTGCATTTCTTTTTAATAGTCCTCATTATTATTCTTGGCTCTTTCTCTTGTTTTCCTTTATTCTAGTTAAGCATTCGATTTTCATCAGGCTTTCATATTTCAGGTTGCAACTCAGAAAGCCCCTTGTGATATGTTACTATATGTATTTTTGTTTTGTTGTTTTCTTTGTTGTTGGGGTTTTTTAAAAATTTATTTCAATTTTCAGTAAGAAAATGTTCTCCACTTGGAAAAGTGGAGAAAGAGCATTTTCTCCAAGCCACTGAACTTTACTACTGGGAACATGAGTAATAACAAAGTCAGGAAAGCAAACAGCAATGGACCACCTTGTGCCAATCAAGGTAAGAATTTGATCAATCTGGTTGATTTAATAACATGAAAGTGAATGGGGGAAATTTGTGTATTCACAATAAAGGAGAAGCTTGGTTTCTCTTCAAGTCCTTGTAATAGGTTGGTATCTTTACACTACAGCACAATGTTTTACTTTTGGATTTACAGCATCCAATTTTCCCCTACTGCCTTCTATGCCTGTTTAAATTTACTGGGTGAGATATACCTTGTTATTTTTCAACATTTTTTGTAGTATTTACTCTCCTAATAGGAATATGTTCTGTATTTTGGGCCCTTCATACATTCTCTATTTCATCTCATTTGTCCTTGGGACGCCATACTTTCCTACATGTTTTCCTAAGGCAACCTGCAAACCTTAGGACACTATCATCTGAGATTGTGAACAAAAAATGAAATCAAATTCATGCAGTGATTTTCATCTTGGTTTTGTTGATCTTGTTCAGTCACTTGATTGAGATTTTTGGCCTTTCTTCCCTTATGTCAGTTCTTACTTTCCTGTAGAGCCTACAGCTGCTTGGACAGTGTTTTGTTTTTTCTTTATCAGAGAGTACATATGTAGTACATGGGTACAATGGGGTGGGACTACTGCTGTTTGTTAATTTTTAAATATCACATAATCTCATTTTACCTGTTTGTACTCATCTTTGCTCTCCTTCTAAGCTCCACTGACCATCCATGTCTTCCCAACATTTTGTCTCGCATCTTAACAATGCTTCTAGTATCCTCTCCTCCTTCAACATGAATCATCTTCCCTCCCCTCATCTCCATCACCTTCAGAAGATCCCTTCAGTGTTTGTACTGATTATTGTCAGACTGAGTTTACATAAGACAGTCATTATCTAGCCAATGTTCAGCAGTTCTGTTAGTCTGAATTAACTCATTTTTGCTTATCAGTCATATATAAATAATTAGAGAAATTTAAGATGTAAACATGTATCTTTCGTTTTTTAGGAACACTCAATTATTTAGGAGATTATTGTAAAACAAGGAGCTAAATTCATGTTCTCTTGCCAGAAGTAATCACTGATTGTCCTTTCTTTTCTTCTTTCTACACCTGCATAAAGAAGGCCAGTGTGTCTCCTTCATAACAGTCCCTTGTAGTTTATTTCCTGCATGTATCCTGACTCCTTAGAGATACATTATGATGCATTTACCAAAATTCAGTCTGTCCCCTCACTTAAGGCAAGAACAAAAATTGGAACTTTATGCAGGCAGAAAGAAATCTCAGAGACTGGTGATCACCCAGAGAATCCATGCTGTTGAAGTAATGTCCCTTGATACTCAGCTAGAGATGTGTGCTCTGTCCAGAAATGCAATGTGATTGGGATGGGTGTAGTAGTCCTACTGTGTAACAGTATATTCATTTCATTATGCAGTTAATTCTCTGCTGTAAATGGGCATCTTTTATTATGAAAGTGTTACCTAGGGCAGGTCTCGCCCCTAAAGGCCATTAGACATGAAACATTAAAAGATGGCTGTGCTGGCTCTATGATAAAGTGAAATGGGATAACGAGGCTACCTCACAATGAATAAAACCTTGCTCTCCACTGTATTAAAATGAATGGTTTCATATTTGATAAACGTATCAAATACCCACAGAGGGCTTGATGGATAATTGGCAAATCATGTCACCATTCAAGAGAAGGTCATCTCTTAAACTCTTGTGTCTCAGCTATTTTAACTCCAGTTCTGCTGTCATTTAAATACTTTGATATTCTCAGTGTTGGCAGCTGAATTTGTCTCATTTAATCGTCCTTTCCCTCACAGAGCATCAATGAGATGCAATCCCATATGTGACTTCTCATACAGTGACTTCTCCATGGTTGGAGTTTAATTGAAGTAAAGAGAGACTGTAGCTTCTTTTATTTAGAACAGTGATATCAGCTCAGCATTAAAATGTTTGGAGTATTTTGGGGATTGGTTTAAAAGACTGTAGCATTTATCCTAAGAGTATGCCAAACCATACCATCCCTTTTGTCTTTAGCACAAAATTAATCTTGATTATTTATCTCTTACATAAAAATAGATGCAGACAAAGATTTCTCTCCTATTAATTGCCATAAGCCTCTGTGGCTATTGAGGACTAATTTCACAGATATTAGAGAACAAATGCTGTATACACTCTAGTATCTAGATATGTAAATGCCAGATTTATTTTATTAAATGACTTTTTTTTCATTAATATGGAGGACAATGATAGAGAATATAGTATTCAGAAAGTCACAAGTAAGTGAGAGTTGATTGCAAGAATTAGTTCTACAGCACAATAATTAAAACCAGCTCTGTAACTAACAGTGAAAAGACATAAGACATTTTGTTAGTTTAGATGTATTTTCTTTAAAGAAAAAAAAGAAAATGGAGTGCATAATTGTAGCCTTGATTCTGGAGTGGTTTAGCACTTGACACTTGACTTAAAAATAAAAGGATCCGAAACATTGCTCCCAAGTCAGGAGGTATGACTGAGTGCACCGAAATGTGAACTACCACATGTAGTATGGAAGGGAGCCTCCCTTGGCCTGCAGCTCCCTCCTGTTTTAAAATTGGAGGACAAGATATATGACTACTGGGGGAAAAAAGTAAGAAAATAACTATACATCTTTATTTTTATTTTTTTAAATACTCCTTCTCTACCTTTTCTGTTGAGCAGTTCTATTGCTGGGATTAAAAATTGAAATTTATAAAGAAGTAAGTCTAATTCCAGAAAAAATTATTTTCATTCATTAGAATTTCAAGGTCTTGAGAGTTCAGATCAGACTGTCCTAGCATTGATGGGGACCCACTTCTCTAGACTGTGACAAGTCTTGTGTTTTCCTGAAGTAACCTTTAGTGTACACTTTGAGGAAAACCAGCCACAGCTATGTAATTACCTGTGTTGTTCTGCACCCTGTGTGATGGAAGAAGGAAAATCAAATTAAGTCAAACTTTGTTATCGCTTTGTGTACAGTGCTACTTGTGCTGGTGGCTTCTTAGGGCAAGGAACTGTTCCCAAAAAAACCCATGAAAAGCTATCCAATAGATTTAGAGTTATCCAATTCTGAAAGTCTCATTTACCTCTTCATTAAGATTAGAGTCATTAAGGGATGTAGATACTTTACTCAAGAGCAAAACAGCAAACCTTTCCATTTTCTTTATCCACCAGATAACTGAAGTAACCAGGATCACTTACAAAATGATTTAGGAAATGGGAGATTCATTTGAAAACATGTCCCAGATTCTGCATTTCCTCTCAGGGGCATGAGCAAGAAGCAAAGCACTAGAACTCCTTCATGGTGTTTCTGTAAGCTCCAGTGTGAAGGATTATCTGGTTTTAATATATACTGTGTGGAAAAAAATTCTGTGCTAGCATCAGGCAGTCACATGCCATTAATTTTTTGCTGAAAATGAGTACAAACTAAGGCACAAGGAAATGGATTTTCTTGCCTGGCATGTTGTCATATGTTTGTTGCAGAACTTTCTGAGGAAAAGTATTCTGCTTTATGTTTTTCGTAATAAAATCTACCAATTTTCACGAAGCTTCATTGTATGCTCTGACAAGGGCACTTAAATCCCTGATTCTATTATCAGTAAAATAAAATGTAAAATCTCATTATCTACCATAATGGAGTGGCACATGAAAATTACTTATAGTCTGTTCCTTTTTAAAATACACAGGTTTTACAGTAAATTTTCTACAAGCTGAAATAATAGAAGATTTGTGGGATAACTGGCACAACCTGTGTACCTTGAAAACAGCACACTAGGGAAGGAATATAGCCTTGCTCATGCTGGGTTGCATGTGATTTGTCATGCCATGCTGGACTGGAGAGAGCTCTGCACTGAGACATCTCACATGGCCCTGCTCCCAGGGCACAGCTTATTTGAAGTGGATTAACCTCCCTGTGGATCACAGAAGTTGCAGCCACATTAAGCAGAGGGACCAAAAAAAGGGAAAGGAATTCCTGTCCTGTAAAAAGGTGTGAGACATTGCTCCATGACCATGACCTCTTGTAGGAAGAGTATGCAAATATAGAAACTCTGGGTAAGGAGATAACAGGTCTGTTTTGAGGTAAGACCTGCCAAAGCAGTCCAATAGTGACCACCATCATTAGCTCTGAGCAGCAATTTCCTAACCTCTAGCTTTCAATCACATGCAACTTGAAATTTTAACTTTCTTGACTGCAACTTCATTCTTCAACTCTGCCTGAAAATCAACACTTTGCTTCTAGTATCTGAGAAGAAAACAGTAATTTCTTCATAGGCAGAAATCTGGAAAGGAAAATAGACTCTGTTGTAACAAGAGGGTATTTTAAATAAGAGAAATTACTGTATTTTGAATTACCTTTACTGGAGGGAATAGGGAGGAGATTGATTTTAATTTGGCCAAAGTCAGCAGTTAGAATTTTATTTTTGAGAACGCACAATAAATTTTTCTTCTATCCCCTATTCTCTTGCCAAGTGTACAGACCAGCAAGGACGATCTGCAAGTACACGTGAGCACTGCAAGCATTGTTTGCCACTTAACCATCCAGGCAATGGGGCTACAGCTACAGCAGGGCTCCTTCATCCTTGGAGAAACTTGAAGAAATGAATCTGCTTTGAAAACTCATGCACCACTTAATAAGAGGGTATTATTCTGCATGAAGAAGAATGGGCAGCTGTTCATGTTTTCCCTTGTATGATCTCTGAGATATTTTTATTTCTAACATACAGAAAGGATATGTGATGCCTGAGAAAAGATGGTGTCCCAATAATTGCACCCCAGTGAATGGAAAAAAGTATTGTTAGAAATTTAACTTTATCAACTCCTTTCTTCTAAAATTGACCCTTTGTGATCTCATTGAATTTTCTTTTTGTGTATGAATTTTTCAGAACAGACTTAGGATTTCAATACAATTCCTTTTTAAACTTGGAAAAACTGCATTTCTGTGCCTTTGAATTATATGACAAACACTGACATTTTTTGTTAACTACCTGATGTTGCATTGCTTCAAGACCATATAATTATCTTTCTTAAGGATACAGGAGTTTGTAATCACACAATCCATGAGCAGTTCCTTGGATAGAGATTTGATTCCAATCTCACTCCTGTTCCAAGCTGTGTACAAACAGAGAAAAGGCCTTAGAGAGTCTCCTCTCATCATTTGATTGCCCCACTGTTTGGTCTTCATATTTGGTTAAAGACCTTTTATTTGTATATAATTTCTGATATTATCTTGGAAACATTTAGATTTGATCAAAAATTTTAACTGTATTTCCAGTATTAGCTCAGTTTTCACGCTGCTTAAAAGTCCAAGCCAAATCTGCCGGATTTCTCACCCTTTTTATTTTACTAATAAGGACTTGCTGCAATGTTCTTCCTTCCAGTCATGTCACCTGATTAGTGGCAGTCTGATTTTAACACATGTGCTTCAGAGAAGTAAACTTGTATTAATTCATAAGAATTTTACCTTTGATTATAATCTTAGCTTGAGTTTGATCAGGTTACACTATCATTATCCATTTTACAGCCTTTCTGGACATATCACATGCAGAGCCTTGTCCCTTTAGAGCATCCATTTGGATGGGGAGAAGATGGAATTTATACCATGATACTTTGATCATCCATCAAGAAATATAGTCAAACTGGATTGTTCTTGAGTATCTACTGATCCATTCTATGTAAAAAATAACCGGCTTTTTGTTTGTTTGGTTGTTTTTTGGTTTTTTTTAAGCAGCATTACTAGACTTCTTGAAGAAATAAAGCAGTAATGGTACCTGGTTTTTTCTCTTAGAATTCTGAGATTGTCTGGGCTTATTTAAATTGGAAGATAATTTTACTTTCATGCTTTGTGGTGCGACTGGCCTATCAGTTAGCTAATGCTAAAACCAGGTTTAATAGACCCTTCAAATCACTGTAGAACAAGATCAGTCTAACTTGAAACCTTCTGCTGTGATATTCCTGCAGTACTTTTGCTTTGCCACCTTTGTTGAAATAGTCTTTGAGATAATTAGCATCTGAGTCCAGCGGGTGTTTTTTCCCTCTAACTCAAGGAAGAAGGGAGGATTTCCTGAAGATAATAGCAGAATGTAAAATACATAGCTAGAAAAGTTGTTTTCCTGCTGTCTTGTTCCTGTCTCTGAACAGTTTATTTCTTTAGATCCTACTTAAGCCTTACAGCATAGTTTGAGTGGAACATCTACCGGTATGTGGTTGGGATTAAAATTCACATGATTTTTATCTTGCAGTATTCCAGTATTTTCAGTTTTATACTTTTCTTCCTCAGTTAAATTCTGACTGGATTAGATCAAGCTGATGGATAATCAGTTTAGAATTTATTTGGATACAATATATGGATTTGGATACAGAGAGCCTGGATATTCTGTTTCAAAATTCAGCTAATAATTCTGGACAAGATTTCTTCAGTGACATCCAGAAGTTACGTTTGGAAATTGTAGCCATGTAACCTTAGCACTTCTCTCTATGTGGTAGATTCTGGCTGTTTGCCATCATAAGAGCCCCAAAAGCTCTACATTTGCCAGTGTACCATGGTGTATGAATCAGCCCAGTAGCATACCTCTAAAAAGGTCCTGCCTAAAAATAATACATCTTTTACAAAATAGCTACATCAGAAGAAAAAAAATGCTATTACTACTACCCACTTCACAACTTAGAATTGATCAGACTTTTCTGATGTTGTGCTTTAGGTGAACCTTCCATGTCTCATTTCCAAGTTAATGATCTGTTGGTCAGTGGATCAAGCCTGGAATATTTCACAGCCTGTCTCAGAAAATCTTCATCATTTGCAGAGCTTTTAGGTACAGCTGAGCACAGTGTGCCTTATCCATAAGAGGGTGTGCTTTGTGACTCACAGTGTCTGGAGGGATCTGAGTTTCCATGATTTTCCAGGAGGATTGCAAAAGGCCTTTAAAAAGTGAAGAAATTCTGTAGCCCAAGTGACTCTTCCTTGCCCAGAAATGTATCTGTAATGGCATGGTTTGGAGTGTCCAGGGAGGCATAACCTTTTGCAAAAATTCATCTTGATGTTTCACCTGTTCAGCAAAAAAAAAAAAAACGTATGTCAAAACCTGATGCTTCACTGTGGTGCCTCTCTGGGTGATATCTATATCTCTGGGTGATATCTACATCTCTTCTCCTTTCTGAGCTCTTCCCACCCACGGCTGACTTTGCACCACATTAGTCTATAGTTAGATATGCCATGCTCAGAATGAATTATATAACAGACAGCATCACGGCCTTCCCTGGAGGATATTAAATGACTTAAAGCACTTGTAGGGAAGACTAAGTACTACCCATGCTGCTGACACCAAGGGTGCTGCTTTTAAGAAAAATGGTTTTTTAATATTGAGGGTTCTGCATGTGCTGCCACTGGTTTGGGCAGGGCAATTTTCAGCAGGTGGCCGGTGGGGTGGTGATATGAAATCAGGGACAGGGGAGAGGGAGACTATTTGTGAGCTATTTCATCTCCATGTGAATGCATATATATAGATGTATATGTCTATATATACATCTAAATGTATGTGTAGATATATATACATTTAGATGTATATATAGATATACATGTCTATATATAGATATATATTGACATATATATATATATGTCTATATATATATATAGATACATATTGACAAAGGAAACGTCTCTCATTCCACGTCTGAGTTTAAATGCATGGTCTTTATTTGTGTTGTTACCTCGGCCCCAGCGTGTGTGGAGGGTGAAGGACTGAGTATTACTTGCTATAATTTGTAATTGCTGCATAGGTGCATTATTGACATTATCTAATTCTTTTTTCAGAGTACTTTATATATTTTTTTCTTGTGGAATGGAATATCAATATGGTTTTCACCTCATTATTTGGTCTTTGACTCCATATTCTCTTGTCAGCATTAAAACCCTGGAACACTGTGCTGGGTTTTTGGTTTTTTTGGAAGGATTTTTGAAGTGTTTTGTGTCTGTGAACAGCTGAGTCTGCCTTTTTACTATGTACCCATCAACACCACATTCCCAAGGGAGTCTAGTGAAACCTCAAGTCATAGCAGCATTTATTTTAGCTGATATTGTCATGAAAGTATACCATCAGCCTCTTGCTCCACTAAAATGTTGGTGAGGGAGGTATTAGAAAATGTACAAGGAAGTTGGAAGTTTTTTTGGGTTTTTGTGAGGAATCTAAAAAGAAGGGCATCTGCTGCTTTGGTCCAGGTACAGGGCAGACATCCTCTGTCCAGCACAGCGCTTACATGCTGCCCAGGATCTTGGCAGGGGCAGAGGTCCCGTTTGTTCATAGCCCACCTTGTCTCTTTCTTCCATGACAAAAGTAATTAATGTGAGAAAATACATGAAAATAAAAGAAAATATATCCACTACCACAGAAATCCTGCTCTATACAAAATCTTGTGGTCAGTTTGAAAAAGTACAGCTGATTTTAGCAAAGAAATTGTCTCTGGGTAGAATGTATGTTTTGATGAAAATTTCTGCAGGAAACTCTGGACAGGATTTTGCATTAATTTTTAAATTTAAATATGTCCAATGGGTAGGTAGGGTGGTTTGGTTTTATTTACAAAGTACTTCTTTTTTGAACAAAAATGCATCCAAAACCTTCACACAGGATTGTGTATACTCAGTAATAACGAGGCAGATCCCTTGTTTTGAAGGGCTCTTGCCCTGACCAAATTAGCAAATAAATGTTGTAACATATCCAGAGTGACCTTTTCCTGTGAAATTAACCTATTCTGATGAATCATCAGTGCCCATGTTTGACAGAAGTCAGTAACTGGCAATAAAATATTTCCTCTGAAGATGGGAAGCTGGTCACTGAATGAGTGCACTCACCACCCTGTAACAGGAACAGTCTTCTGTTAGCAGGATGTAATTTCTTCTGTCTGCTTAGGAGAGCTGTGGTGATTTTCCTTAAAAAGAAAAAAGAAAAATGGTGGGGGCAGAGGGGGCAGAGAAAATATAAAAGAATGTATGTACCTTTTCTTTAATATTTGTTCACCAATAAGGCAAAAATAAATCTTTATTGAGATGCAATACAGCCTACAATTAGGGTATTGATTTTACATGTGATGCTGAATGTACCATTAAGTGGAAGTTGGTAGTTAAAAAAGAATGGTGCTGCCCCAGTCATTTTGAGGCACTGTTTGCTTGATCTGCCACTGATCCATGGCCCTACACCCTGTTGTCATATTTTGCCCCTCCTGTGGATACTGGTACCTTTCTCTCCCTCCCTCACGTAACCCTTCATCTGTTTCATTTCTTTCTTGCCTCTGCCCATAAGAGGAGACATAATCTCAAAACAACATGGGGGACAGTGTGAACAGCCACCACCAGAGTCCCTTAAACACATGGATTTGTAAAATTTGACTGTTCTAAGCCTGTCCAAGCCAGGACTACAATTTGAATTAAACATAAGGCAACTCCTTTCACTGAATCAGTAAGTGCAAATAACATAGCTTGCAACCATGTTTTATTTCCCAGACAAAAATGGTTCTTAACAGCTTTCTGAAGGCTATGCTTCAGCCACCTGCTGCTAAAGTTGTTTGCATTTTCCTAGAAAATTTGATCTTCTACAACATTAAAACTGACAAGTATGCAGTCAGCATGCTTGTGCATACTTGGGGCTAGATGTTTGAGAGTCATATTTTTTGATGAACACTATAACTTTCTACAAACTTTATTTTAGCAAGTATAAATGACAGGGATGGAGGGTGGAGAGCTGGAACTGTGGGAATCATTCTTTCAGACTCAATTTTAGCTGTATTTTGGAGACAAAGGCAATCCTCACTGTTACTGAGAAACATCAGTTTGATGTTTTGCCACATACCTCTTATTTGCATTTCTAATAATAGGTTTCACTACAAGACCCCATTCTCTGGATATTTTTCTCTGGTATGTCTGTTCTGGTGTTTGAGTTCCTGCAGGGACCTTAGAACATGTATTTTGCAGTACTTGCTTCCATTTTGCAAATACACTATAATACCAGTTGATTTTTGCAGCTGGCATGTGAATATATTGTATTCCCAACAGGAGAGTGATTGAAATGCGGATGCTGAGAACAGCTCTTTACAGTGAAACCCCAGTTCCCAGTTGATTTGTTCTGTGCAAGAGGAGTTTCCTAGAAAAGCAGATAACCTCTGCTTTTACTTTTCTTCACACTATTCTCCTTCCTAGAGGTATAAATGCTGAATAAAGGTTCCACATTTGCTATTTCACAATTAGTTTCATTAGCAAAGCTAACAACAATGAAAATTCCCTTCCCTAGGAACTGTTCTCTATTCTGCTATTGCTGTTATCCTCTCCAGGCCACCAAGTAGGATATTACTTCATACCTTCCCCTTGGTGTTCTACATCAGCAAAAGCATTAGGTACTGGCAGGGAGAAGTCATAACCTCCAGCATTAAAGATCATTAGAATTTCATGGGATTTACTTTCTGTTCCATTTCTCCCATTATTACAGATCACTACCATTTTTCAGTCTATTTCTCTACACACCTAATTGATACTTAAGTAGCTAACAGGTAAATGAGGGAGAAATTAAAATTCAGATCCTTTATTTTTAAATCTTTTCTGAATCTAACATGCAGGACAAGGAAGCGAAAAATTGTATGAATCAGCATTGTCTTTGGGTGCTAGTTTACGCTATAAGAGGATCTTGGGTGCTGCATAATTTCCAACTTTTAAGTTTCTGTCTTAGAGAACCTCTGCAGTTATGCATTAAAGCTGTTGTATGGACAGCAGGCAAACTGCACATAATAACATGCTGTTGCTAAACAGAAACCTTTTTTTTTCTATAGAAGCACTTAAGGGGAAAGAAAACATCCCAAATCCAGTCCAAATTGTGTCTTTATGGCAAAACAAAAATAAAAATTAAAAGCCAGACGAACTGAACATGTTTTTTATTGTTATTAAAAAGAATGTGGATCTGGACTGACAGCTTGTAAACTAAGAACAACTTGATCTGTTTTCAAATGCTGTACTATCCTCAGAACAACCCATGGAAATCATGATGTTCTGTTAAATGATTCAATACTTAGGGATTTGATTTGTCTTCTTAGTAAAAAGAGATTATTTCTCAGAAGAAATTTTTGTATTTTTGTGCAGTTACCCTTTGACTTAACAATTAAAACCAACAGAAAATAAGCTGTATCTCAGCAGCTGTGCAGAGTCATGTGCTCAGGTTATCTAACCCTATACTCCAAATTTCCCCCCATTTGCTTTTGTACCCCCATCTCTCTTTCTCTGCAATCTTTGATGTGGTTAACTTAGAGATCATGGAAGATTTTGTCAGAAGTGTAACTGTATTTTTTTAAACAACAGCCTTTTCACAAATTCCACTTCCACCCTAGTTATTCATGGTTTAATCACATGAAGGGCAATGAAACTCCTCTTTATTTACACTAGATTAATGCTTTCTTGAGCATAATGAGACAAACTTTGGCAGGTGCAACTCTGCAGATAATTTGTAAAAGCCAAATGGACATTTATTACTTCCCTACCATTAATTATATGTGTTTGGAGAATGTGTGTTAATAGAGCTGAGTACATATATACATGTGATAATAAAACTAAATGAACAAGACATAAACCAAAACTGACAGAAATATTTGATAGGGAAGGAATAACCAAAGAAAAGAGGGCTGACTACTTAAATATGAGGAAAAGCGCCACATCAATGCGATTTTTGGGTTGCCCTGGCAGAGGAGTGAGCCAGGAGCTGCTGTTACTTCCCAGCAAATGTTACCAGGCATCTCTGCTGGTTGCCAAGCCCACAAGTCTGTGCACAGGGTTTAGACAGGAGGTATTTAAGTAACAACTACTACCAAGTGAATTAATAACTATAGACTATAACCAAGTGCTTAACTTCTGAGAGAAAAGCAACATCTCCTTAAACAGCATGTCTGTCATTCCACAAGATATAAACACTATATTGCATAAATACTCTACTTTCGCTCCCTAAATGATGTTTTGCTAGTATTTTTCAGCAGCCCCTAAAGCAAATTGTTTATAAATGTGGCAGTGCAAAAGCTGCATCCATTAACTTTATCTGAAAAATAAAAAAGATCCCTGCTGTTAGCGAACTAAAAAATAGCTGACAGACATTTCTTGGCTCTTGGTGGTTTTAGTGAGCTATTCACTGTGATAGAGGGTACTACACAACCACAACACTGTTGAAAATTACAAATAACTCCATAAATAGGTGCTATAAAATTAGCAGTGTTCAACCAGATGAACATGGATGCATTTAGCTGCAGCTTACATGTAACATTGACTCACTGAGAACACCTGGGGGTGAAATTCACAACCCTGTGTACAAAAGGTAGATACTCATTTAACAGCAACCCAGTTCATTGCCTTGGTATTTGTTCCCTCAAGAAACACCAATGTCTTTTAGCTAGGTCCAGGTGCAAGAGACGTCTCAAACCTAAATGTAAAACTACTGGATGAAGGCTACAATGTGCTGCTCATCCAGTCTTAATGCACGTAAACACATTATAATAATTATAATTAATGTATTATAGTGCAATGCAACTGAAATTATAAAAAACAAAATACTTTATTCTGTGATTTGTCTGTTGTGGCCTTTTCCCTTCTCTTTATCCTGCTACTCCTTCAAGAATTTTTTCTTATATTTTAATGGAAGTAGGCTCAGGCTCAAATTTGCTGCATTTCTAGCTGCTTTGCTTGGGGGATTTGCAATACTATTTCAACAAAATTCTTAGGTGTCACCTCAAGGCTTCAGCTGACACTCTTCCCATGCACACGAATGTATCACTCTTAGATGGGAATAGGAAGATGAGCAAGGAGAGAAGAACTGTAAAGTTGAAGGAAATAGCAAGAGACAGCAAACCATACATGGTAATGTAGAAAGTAAGGATGGGGTCAGAACCAAGATCTAATATACAAACACCTAGGACTGAGATTCAGGTTGGGAGCCAAGCAACTCCTCTGTGTCTGCTGAGGTGAAGGATGAAAAGGGGGCAAACACCATATAGTGATCCACATGTTGTACAATTTTATGTATATAAATATATTACAGATATACAAGGTAAGAAGTTTTTATCCTTTTGGAATTTTTGAAGGTGAATTCAACACATTTGGTAGATAAACACAGGATAGGTCATGTAAACCAGGTTAATTTTTCTCTGACTTTTATTCTTTTGCTGCTTTTGAAGGTAAGAAGGTTGAGTAGTGGAGACAAGACAGATTCAAATCTCTTACTTTAATTTCGAGTTAGAATTTATATTTTTTGTATGAAACTTTATTATTGCTTCAAAAGTTCCACTGATGCCAAAGCAATGTTTCTAAAACAAAGTACATAGCCCTAAGTTTAGGACTGATTTTAAAATTAGTTCTACTTTGCAATCTTACATCACTTTTTAAACAAGAAAACAAATGATGGGTATCTTGACCTACATTCTCTTGTAGGTAGCAGAGGAGATTTAACTTGTTTCATGAGGGACAGAACAGTGTGTGCAAAAGAGTTCCTTTTTGGGGTTCTGCTGGAGAATGCTAAGGTAATGGCCTTCTTGGTCTTTAACAGATGAGCTGCTCTCAGGTTCTGTAGTTGTATGAATCCAGTGAGGTGAATGTCCAGTATTTGTGCTTAGAGCTGTGTTCAGATCTTGTAGTTCAAAGGAAGAGCTAAGACTAAACTAGGACAAAAAGTACAGCTACACACTGGAACATCTGTGGGCTATGTGACCAAAGGACACTTTCTGTGAGATATAAAACAGAAAACCAGATCTTCAGCAAGAGATTTTATTTTTAAATTCTGGCAGAATGAAGGATTTCTAACATGAAAGATAGATTAAAATTAAAAATCAGGAATACTGCTGAAAAGGGTGTCACATTCACTACCACTTTCATCATCAAGACTATGAGTAGAAGGAAAAAAGGATATAATGGAGAATGACACTAATTGTGAACTGATCTTGCTGAGAAAAGGTAAGTGACTTCTCAGGAGCACTCCCTTTGGTTTTTTTTTTCCTTTTGAATGTTTTTTCAGGCTGTTTCAGGCACAAGAGTCCCAGAGTGATTTTGCTAAAATGATAGAGATCTGAAATGTTTAAAACAGAATCATAGAATCATTAAGGTTGGAAAAGACCCCTAAGATCCTTGAGTCCAACCATGAATTCAGCACTGCCATCCATCAGGACGCATCTTGTGATTCAGTGCAGCCAGTTTTAGTTTACCTTAAGTTAAATAGCTTCCAGACTTGAGCTGGCTCTCAGTTTCCAGTTAGGAGGACAGATGGCACTCATGTGACACTCTTTTTGCTGCTCTTGGTGGACATATCCTCCAATCAAAATGATACTATAGATGTCAAAAACATGAAGCAAATTGCTCTCATCAGAGCATGTAGGAATAGCAAATGGGCGCTATCCCAAAAGCATGTAAATCGTGGAGAAGCACTTAATACTCTATGGCTGCACTCCAGTTTGGTGGGATCTTCTTACATAAAGGAACAAGACAAGACATCAAACAACTTGTGCTAACATTTTGCTTTCATTGCTTTCCTCGAATGTCCCTTTTGTTCTTCTAAGCCCCCTCTTTCTGAAGAAAATTAAAGCCCCAGCACAGTTTCACTGTTGTCTGTTGGCTTTCCAGAAGACTTTCTTATCTTGGTTATATAAATGAGCCAGTCAAGAAAAAAAATGCCACCTCATGGGTGTAATGACTGACAGAGTCACTTCACTAATGAACTTCAAATGCTCAGGTAAGTTTAACTAAACCTTAAATGTTCAGCTGATGAAAAACTAGCCAGCTGAATCGTGTTCTCAACCAAGCATCCGTAGGGCACTATTTGAATGACAGATCAGTTCATACATATCACATCATCTCCCCATGGGCTACACACAGTCAGAAGAAGTGGTTAATTTCAACAAATAGTCTGCAGTAAATAAATGCTCCTCTGTAGAAGCTTTCTTATCCTTCCATTTTTCTCCTAGTTTCTGCTAAACACTTCTGGGCAGGTTGTTTTCCCAGAGGGCTCTGTTGATTGCCATAGGCTGCTGTTGAGGAATAAAGTTCACTCACTGTCTCCAGTGTAATGTCAAAAGGGAAAACATTAATTAAAAGAAGAGGATGTCTAATACTTATGCCCTGTGAATAGACCCCAGGCAGCACAGAGCTGATTCTTCTGTTTCATTTCTCCATCGTACTTTGGCATTTGTGCTGAGTCAGATAGATGAAACTATGCCTAGAGCAACACTCTTTAACTACTTTTTTCTATTTTTTAATGTGCTGAACACCTGTCCCCTACTCTCCCAGTGCGTTTAAAAGCATAAAAGTCTCACAATATAATTTCTGTGTCTTTTTCTGAAAAAAAAATTGATATCTCTATTGATATGTAACAACTGCTCTTTGGTGTGAGGTGATAATTGGCTAAAGAGAGATACCTTTAAATTAGTGCATTTCAATGTGGTTCTGCTTGTATTCTTAACAGCTTTCTTACAGGTTCTTACAGCTTTCAGGCATTAAACCAGGAGGACATGTCCTGACACAGCGTAGTGATTCTTATCATCCACATAGCAAGAAATGGACAGCAGATTATATACCAAAGGGGAATGCAAGAAAAAGAGTCATAAACAGCTTAGGAATCATTTGTTCATTGGGAAAGTCTCTCCTAACACTGAACATTTTAGTTGTTAGGTTATGTGCCATGGTATCAATGCTTGATCTCCTCAACAGAGATGTTAATACAATTGCAAAAGACTATGGACTCAAGTACAGCTTAAATAAAGTCCCAAACAGTACTTTGCCTCAATTATTTTTTCCAGCAATTAATTCTTCACTGAAGACATCAAATTGTTGCATTGTGTTCAGCTTCACTGCCAGGTTCTCTTGTCGAAGAATAGAGGGTTCACCTGATTTAATTTCTGTAAAGCATTAGTCATCGAGTATTACTTTGTCACCTTTCTTTCTGCTAAATAGATCATCTTTTTCTCCTCCTCCAAAAGTTTTTCTTTGAGCTGTTGGTACCCATGTGCCCAGTTCTGAAGCACTTTTTCTAAAGAATTTTCTTGACATAAGGGTTACAACAGTGAACAGAGCAGTGGACTTTCTGTGATGCCTGGATCATCATCCAGAATTACCACTGTTTATTTAAAAGTCAACAGTATACCCAGGTAGGTCAAATGCTTTGTCACGATTTGTGTTACCTTGCATTTTATGTGTTGTGCTCTCAGTTCACCCAGCTTTATTGCATGTCACCGGAGTGCCATACAGCCTCTAGTCCTAATTATTCCATATAACTCTGTGGCATCTGCAGGTTTTTGCCACCTTGCAAATCATTTTTGGATCTCTCATGGATAATATGAGCTAACTTGTCTCACTGTGGGGCTTTGTGCAGACACTGACAACTTTTGACACATTTAAATTTGACAATTATTTCTCTTCTTTAATTTCTGTCTTGCAGCCAGTTGCTATCCACTTTAGCTTTGGGATGTGTGTTTTCCACTGTACCTGTAAGCCATAAAGAGGCATTAATTCCTTGAATGCCACCTAGTCTGGCAGGTAATTTTCTCCTGTCGTATCAGCTGTGGATACCAGGCCACCTGCAGCTGTTTCTGCAAGGCAGTAGGCTTGGCCTCTTTCCCAAGGCAAATCCTTTCCCACACCACCAAATTCCTAGTTTCCTCTAGAAAGACCAAGAGTTACAGAGAGTCATATAAAAAATAGCAAAAGGCTGCCCTTCCCAGTAAGGGGGGAAAATTCCACTCCAGAGCAACCCAAAATGCACTGAACAAAGCAGCATTATCTGTGACAGCCTCATCACTTAAGGGAATGCAGCAACATTGC
This sequence comes from Geospiza fortis, assembly GCF_000277835.1. Classification (NCBI taxonomy): domain Eukaryota; kingdom Metazoa; phylum Chordata; class Aves; order Passeriformes; family Thraupidae; genus Geospiza; species Geospiza fortis. Next base: position 1,041,087 of record NW_005054359.1, on the reverse strand, counting down.
AGTAATATTGCCACAGAAATTGAGATGTCTCCCAGGTCCAAACTCTCTCTAAATAAGGGCCATCCATAATTCAGTGCTGGCTGGTCTAACAGTAGTGGTCATTATAATGAAGCAGTTTGAGTAAAAACAGAATCATAGGAAGGTAGTGACTTGAGAAATATTAACAAGTTAGTATCACAGAGAGTGTAAATCATCTTAAACTCCTCTATAATCTCTAAAACACTGCCTGTGTCTGCCCTTGGATGTAGTTGCACAGGTCTGAAAATTTGCTTCTAATTCAGGCTGGCAAGGGTGATGGAAAGCACTCATCAGAGAGCAGAGTCTGGTTCTCGAGCTGCAGATATTGCTTAGCATATCCTTAATTAATTCTTAGTGTTCCTTGAATGAGAATGAGTTTTTAACACAAGCACCCACTGCTCCAGAGCTCTCTGAACCAAGGTTGTGTTGCCTTACAGCCACAAGAAGCAATTTTTGACCAGTTTTGTTTTCAGACAACATCTCTAGTTGAGCACTGAAACTGCAGTGCAGAAAAAAAGATCTCCAAGTCCTCTAACTGGAAATATTGTTCCTCTTCTCCACTGGAATTAAATAAAAAAATGTGACATTCATTTCTACTGATGTAAGTATTTGCAAATACGTATATTTGTAAAACTTTAATTTCAGGCCTAAGTTAACCTGACATGTCTTTTTAAGGAGCTTACCCAAGGCCACACAGTGGCTCTGTGTCACCCAGGATTAGACCTCAGGAATCGTTGCTTTTCAGTCCACTACACCAAGCTGCCTCTCATGCTGCCATCAGAGCTCTCCAGGCCAGATCAGATCAGTCTGATCACTTTCTACATGGGGTTGATCTTTAAAAACATGTGTATCCTAACTGCCCGAGAAACCAAAATAATGCTTTACTGTACCAATAGAGGGCATAACTGGTTTTTCTTCTTTTTATTTTAATTTTTTGTGAGACAAAATTAAATTATACCTATGTCCTAAACTTTAGGGGAAAAAAAGGCACTGAGGCACTTAAAGCTCCAGGGACGCTGGTCTACTGTGTGTTCTCATACCTTCATCTTTAGCTTGTAACAGGATTGTCTTTTGCCATTTGGCCAACTCCAGAAGGGATGTGGGTGGCATTCACAGCAGCAAGAAATACACACAAACTCAGGATAAAAGACTTGAACTCAATCAAAGCATTAACAGCTTCCTCCTTATCATTTTAAGTATCCCTGGACCACAAAGCACAGTACCCAGAGATTGTATTTTATCTCCTTGTCTCAAGGGCTGTGCAAAACAAATTGTGGCTGCATCATGCTCCTTAAGGAGCAGTGGAAATCATTTCCAGCTGAGGTCTAGCTCCAGAATTTGACTGCTTCCTCTTCCTTCCCCACTTAGTCCAGCTTGTCCTAAGCTCCAGGACAAGACATATTTTCTGCACATACTTTGTCAGTCTGCTGCGGTTTTGCCTGTCTGCCTGATATGTTGAACATGGGCTGCAAAAGAGGGGTCTTGCAGCTGTGCTGCAGCAGGCAGCACAACATCCCCATTCCTGCTGGCAGGAGTACCCATCTCATGATCTGCTAGGGCTGTACATCCATCCCAACCCAAGCACAAGCTTCCCTTGCTGTGGCATCCAAGGGATAAGCTTTGGTGGTCACGCCACATGGAGAGATTTGGGGTGCTGAAGGAAGATCAGAAGGATTTTTTTCACAGTAGTTGTGAAGTATTTGGAGCATGAGAAGAGGATACTTAGCAGAACAGAAGTTTTTAAACCACTAGCTGAAGGCCTGACATTAAGGCAATTAACAAATCAAGATAGATTATGTAGATTTCTCTGGATCTACTGGGAAACTGCTGCATATTGCAGTTTTTCAAGGTCCTTTAAAACTCTGCCTGTACTAAGCCAGACTAAGTAGAAGACTATTGCAGTTCCTTTTTGTAATGTTACAGGAAATTTGCCAGCCTTCAGATTTTCATGATATACACACAGTAGCTATGGGAGAACTTCTTACCATCTGCAGGTAATAGCAATAATGCCTTGCACTGTTACCATGCCTTTCATCTGTGGATATCAAAAGGCTTTCTAAACATTAACTAGTTAAATGGCGCCACTCCAGTGAGATATGTACTTCTAACTTGGATGGCTTGGGTGACTTCTATTAATCTAAGAGCTCTCATAAGGTTGCCAAGGCTTTGCTTACAAGGCAAAGATAATGATAGACAAGATGTGTTGGTTTGGAGCCTGAAGACTAGGACAGCTTAGGGATGGGGACTGCTTTAACTAAGCCATTTTTATATATTTTCACTGTGTTCTTAAAAATCCTTTACTGACCTAAAATCTGAGTAGCGGTGTAAAAGGAGATAAATATGCATCTAGGGATAGCTGAAAGTAATGTGTTTTCTCGGAGAAGGAATATAAAAAGTCTTGATGTTGACTCAAAGTAAAACAAAACCTAACCAAACTACTCCCACAGCAGACACAAACCCTTTGGCAGCCTGTGATGGTGTTCCATCAAACGCCTGAAAGTTGAGTTTACTTTTAGAGTTTTTATCATCCTTTTAATAGATTTACTTTTTAATGGCAAAAGAGAAAAATCTTTTCTGGCAGAAGTGTTCTATTCTTAGATGGGTTAATTTTTAAAATATATTTCTATCTGAGAAACAGTGAAATTTCTTTCGTCATTTTAAAGGAAATCACTGGGAATATGAATTTGGGTGTTCCTTGCACTCAGACAGTGTTGTATCCATCCTGTCAGAAATGAGGTGAAAAACCCTCTCTCGTTACAATTCAGCCTTTGCCGAAGCCCAGCTTTTCAGGAGAAGGAAGAAAAGCAATCACTTCCCAAGAGAGACTGGGCATCTGGCACAGATCAGCCCAGATCACTCTGAAGTGTCTAAGCTGTTCAACAGGAACTGCAACCAGGGCTTACACTCCTGTGACATAGCTTTTCCTCTGCTGTGATTGGATGAATCCTTTGGGCAAACCCCACAGGGCTCCACCATCAGTATTGTGGTACTAACTTGCTAAGGCAGGTATCTGAAATTCTTTGATGCCCTTGTTTTGCAAAAATCTCCACACAGAGAAGATCCCAAAGAGAAAATGTAGTCATCTCTTAGGCCAAGTGAGATGAAGCTCACAGTGGGATTGCAGCTGCCCTGTGTATTTTTTATGCATCTGCCAACCACGCTGTAATGGAAGTACTGCCCAATTCTGTGCTAAGCTTTGTGAGGCCAACACCTTCACAGAGGAAGCCCAGAAGGGAAGGCCAGACAGAGTCACCATCTATTAAAGTTTAACCATCTGCCAGGCTCCTCAGCATTTTTTGGTCGGAGTTGCTGTTTTTAAGAAACAGATATGTTTTAGGATGCTCTCATTGTGTTATCCTGTTTAGGAGACAATGTAAGACCTAGAGGCAAAGAACCATGAATATGCATAGAGAGCTGTGTTAGAATTCAGTCACACTCAACACTGAAATATCCTGGTATAAAACCAGGTCACCTTAATTTCAATCAATAGACTTCCTGTACTTTTAAGCATGCAAAGAATAGTACTGGCTTCAGTGGAACAGTTTGAAACCTTAATATTAAGGATGTATTAGAATCCATGGGGGCAGGAAGACTAAGTATGTATGTGATCATCTCACTCCCATACCAACACTGCTTTAACATTACAAGAAACCAGTGGATACTACCTGGCCACTGTGTGTCCCTAAGGGAGAGGAGTTACACACTCCCTCCTTAAGAAATAGGTAAAAAATAATCCACTGTACATTTACTGTGTGGAGCCATCATGAGAACATCTTTAACACTGTAATAAATGCCCAAAACCACAGCTGAAGTGAACATGCATCTTAGCAGAAATGAGTCTGTAATTATCAGTTCATTGTTTAATTGTGATCATGCCCCAAGGACTCGTACCATTTCAAAGACATAGGTGGCAGTCAAAGTAAATGCGTGATAAAATGCTTGTATGTTATGATTTTATTTTTTTAAACATAAAGTCTAAAATCAGTCTTATATGTGTTTTCAGTGAGTAATGCATGGATCTTCTTCCCTTGAAATACTTTCCACAGAATTTATATGTGTTTCTGACTGATCCTGCTAGGGGTGGAAACTCTCTTGTGCCCTCTGACAGTGTTCTATTTTAGCATTGACCCACAGACCCCACGTGAGCCCGAGGCTAACTGAGGACATTCCAGCAAGGGGGGGCTTATGCAGAGTCCCCCTGGTGTTAGCAGGAGCAGGGAAAATCCTTTAAGGAGGGCTCTCACATTTTCACTCCACTCAGCTGGAGTTGTGCCGAGATGCTCACCACTATTTTGAAAAGCAGAGAGTATAGTGTGGTCATCAGTCTCAGAAGATCAGAGTCAGGCAGTCCCCCTCAGCTGCTGGTGCCAACTTCAGAAGAATTCTCTTGAACTCTTCTTTGTGTCTCCTTTCCTCTTTTTTTTTTTTAATTAAATACAGCCCTTGATATCTTACTGATAGCAAGAAGATAGGTATAAGGGGAAGAAATGTTCTACATAGGTAGTTTGTATTCTAATTATTGCTTGAGCATTCAGATGCCTTTAACACACATACAGTGCACGTACAGTTCTTGCTGTAACTGCAACATAGCTCACTGCTCATGAAAATTTATGGACTCTTTCAGTCATTAAGGACAATCCCAAAACCAACTTTCGATATACCAGAAACTTCACACTCTTGAAGGAGGAGGGAGAGTCACAACAAATTTCTTTAGTGATACATCATGCTTCATCCCAAGTGTTGGCTAGCTTTTTTTTTTAATTTAGAAATGAAAGGAAATGCTTATCATTTGTTTATCATCTGATAAACCAGTGTACTGGAAGGCAAGTCCTATTTCTGTAAACAGGCATTGATGCACTTAAAGTATTACAAATGGTGGTTGATGAATATTCAGCTTATCCATTTTCTTCTCTGTGAATTTATTTTGGAATAAAAGGGAAGGCATAGCGAGACTAAACCAAGTATATCTCTTCTCAAAATCTTTCTGCAGTTTTCTTATACTGCTCTGGATGCACAAAGGATTTGTAAAAGCATTCTGCCTTTTATTTGTGCCCAAGAACAAGCCTCAGGTGTTGTGATGCTCCTCAGCATCTCCTGTGGCTCATCTTGTGAGGGGTGTTGAGACCATTGCTCAGGCAAGCACTTGCAGGCAGGCAGTGCATGAGCCATGCAGGGTGCTGCTGTGCCAGGCTCTGGGCAGCTGAGCACTGCCCAGGGAGGAAGCACCTCAGAGCTGCAGCAGGATCAGGGTAAAGGCTGAAGGATCTGGGAGGATGTGACTTGGATGGATTGCTACCCCTCACATGGGTCTGTAGGCTGGTGGATAAATGGCAAAGCAGCGAGCTCTTAAGCTGTATATATGATGGGTTGAATATATGTGCAGTGGGTCCTAGGGCTGCTCTAGATGTTAGAGGTAGTTTGCAGGCCATGGATGTCTGTCAAGTAACTCAGTGCTGCTTGAGGGTGGGAGATTTAAAAATGTACTTTCAGTGGAAGGAAATTTGAGGTCAAATAATGACATGACAATGACTTCCTCAGAAACTGTAAGCTTTCTGCAATAGTATTTGTACTGAACTCTTTTTCCTATACAACATTAAGAAAAAAACCCCAACAAACCTACACAAAAAAGAAATAAAAAAGAAAAATAAAAACTGTCATGTACATACAAGCCATGATTTTGCTTAATTTGAGCACTATTTGCAGTAGAAACTCACTCAGCCACCCTTCTAAGTGCTGCCATCATTTAATGTAAATGGCTTCATAACAGCTTGGAACAGAAATTGTTACAAGTCAGAGGTGTCATTCAGAGCAAATCCAGAGAGAAGTCAAGTGACTCTGATATGTGAATCATATTGAATTTGGCTGACTGCAGGATATAATTACCTCCATTTATTGTGTTTATGAACATTTCTTTGTATGAAAAGCTGTTTCTTCAGTTTTTTAAATACTTCGATGGACACAGATTGAGATAAATTCCAACAGAGTGGGAGAAATGCCTCCCTGCACCTGTTTCTCCAGCACCTGTTTCTCCACCATTAATCGTGTTAAGTAGCTCAGAACAATTATGCATTTTGTTCTTACAATGTGAGTTTAAAGAAAATGCCAAAGACAAGAAAAAGAGACATTATTAACACAAATAATTACAGGGAGCACCTTTTTCTGAGTGGTTTCAGCATCACATTTTCTGCCTGTGTCATATCTAATTGCTAAACAAGGAGTAATGTTTTAGATTAGTGACCAAAAAATCCTTCTCCAGTTAAAGTTTACCTTATAAAAGGGAGGAAAAAGTGACTCTTCCCACTACCTCATTTGTTGGTAGTCCTTCTGCCTATTCATCCTTGATGCCTAAAGTCTATATTTCCAAATGGAGAAAAACTTTTAGTTCCTCACTTTTCATCAGAGATGTTATTTCAAAGGTTAGAGGATGTGAGACAATTTGCATAAAACAACACTTAAAGAGGTAATGTAGAAAAGTGACTCACTCTGTTCTCCCAGATTCTCTCTCTATAGTCAAATCTGAGAATTGTTTTTCTGTTATTTGTTTTTCTGGCAGTGTAGAACTATGCTTTGAGGAGAGGAAACACTCGGTCTGTTGCAGACAAGCATTGAGACAATGAAGCATATGAGCATCTGGCTGTTTCATACAGGCAATTTCTGGGAACTCTTTAATCAGGTTTAGGGTCTGCAGCTATACTGCCCAGGGGTTTCTATGTTTAAAAGTGGACAATATTTGCACTTGGGTATATGCTTAACGTTTGAAAACTAGCATTGTTTCCTTTTTCAAAAGGCTGGAGCACTGACTTAGTTTGGGTCTGCCCCTGAAGCTCCAGATCTACAAAATGAGCTTTTCTTTCAGTGAACACAAAGATGAGCTGCAATGGGGTGTAGCAGTCAGGGAATTTTGTTCTCCTGAGAGGAGGTTTCTCAGGCTAGGACACGATGTCAGACGCACCAAAGCTGTCTGCAAGGGTCTGCAGCTGCACTGTTCATAAGTTGTAAGTAAAGCACCTCTTTCCAATGGATTTTGCTCTTGATCCAGGGCAGCAGTTGTTGGAGTCCATGCTTATTTAACCACACAGACAGCCATCAACATTTTAAACATCTTTGTTAACCAAGAACAGCCAGGAAACCCTGACTTCCAGATGCCTTTGGGCAGAAGAGAAGCAAACATATTGGTGATTGCCATGTTTCTGGGTACATTTCTCTCACTTTCCATCTGAGAAGACATGACCAGAAATCTTTTCTGCCAAAATATGTCTTTACACCTGCCTCTGTTCAGAATATGTCTCGCTTCACACGCATGGATGACAAATGAACAAACCTTGTGAGACCTGGTATTTAAGTACGTGGAGGTGAAGAGGAATATTGGCATGCTGTGGCATCCCTAGGCTCCCGTTTCCTGGCTCCCCTTTCTATCAGCCAGTGCAAAGGATATCATCCAGCTCCTGGGGTCTTCATTAATGCCTTCTGCACTGGGCAGCAGGAGGTAGAGAAGAAGTGAAAGACCTAAATGCTGGTTTGTACGTTTTTGCTACGGAAGATGCAGTTTCACAGGCCGACACCAGCTGCTCATAGGCAAACATAGATCAGCACACAGACACAGCCAGCCTATTTTTCTCCTTTTTTATTTCTTTAAAGGGCCATCCACTCCCCTTGAAAAGCCCTTCCTTAGTGCACTGTGTGTGCCAGATGTATCCTACGGACAAAGCAGCAGTTCTGTGTGAGAAAACCAAACAGCGCCGTGTTGCTGCTACCCAAAAGGTCTGGCTTCACAGACTCATAGCAGTGACAGGGGGTAGGGTTCAGGAGAAAGGAACACTCAGAGAGAGGATCCTGAAATCTTTTCAGAGGAACAGCCTGAAAAGATTTGGCTGGGATTACCTTGTGCTGGGTCCCCCAAGTTCAATTGCCATGTCACTCATACCCACGGGAGCCCTTCTTTTCAGTCCCCTCAGCAGGGACAAGGCAGCAGAGGCATCTCCTTACTCCTGGTGCTTTTCTGGGTGCCCTCACGCTGTGCCCAGATGTCTGAATTCACATCAAGCTTGTGCTCAAGATTTCTGCATTCAATTAGCTCTCAAACAGCATGATTATCACTTGGACCTTTCTGATAAATGGCATTAATTCACAGAAATATGCTAATTAAATTATTTGCATTTTCCCCTGTTGTTGAAGAGGCCCGAGCTTTAACTATCACAGCCTGGGCACAAATGCCTCTCACACGCTTATTTCATGAAATACCTCTCATGGAGGATGGAAGCGGGGTACACAGGGCTGCTTCAGAGTTCAGGGGACTATCCAGCCCATGAAAATATCTCCAGTCTTCTGTAAGAAAATGTAGTGGTTAGCCTTTCTCTTCTCACTCACCTCTCCTCTGCTAACCATTTTTTTTTGAGCTTTTGCATTTATGTTCCTAATTAATTTAACGAGTGAATTGTGCCATTTAATTCAGCACATCATATCTCTTTGTAGTGCACACTCTTCAGTAATAAAGTGGCATTATAAATTATTCAATTTTTCAAGCTTTGAGTTTAAATCAAATAACATATGATATCTTTGAAGACATTTTTATTGCTGTTCTTAAAACATATGAATATGATAGTAGTTTTCACACAATGGAAACCAGCACCACTTATTTGTTTTGCTTTGCTTTAATTTGATAGGAAGTATACGTATAATTATATTTCTCCCTTTTAACTGTCATTCTTCTTGGACCCCAAATGGAGCATGTTTCTACATAAAGCAGGCAATGAAAGGAATGTCACTTCTTGAAAGAGATTTTGCCTGTTTCCAAACAGAAATATTTTAAGGCAGATTGACTGTTCTGAATAGGTTAGAAGCAGACTTTCATAACCTCAATTATAATGCATTGATAACATTTGTGAGATTAGACATGGAATGAAGTAGGTTGAGAGGTATTAGAAAGTAAACTAAAAGCATACAAATAATCCTGGAAGGGCAATTTCTAAAACTGTTCTATTAATTAAAAACCTACTTATTGATGTATGATATATTGTCTGTTGTGTAAATAAACTGCATTGATATGAGAGCAGAGAGGGAGGGCTGCATGTGACATATGCAGCCAACTTGAGGCTCTTGCAAAGGAGTTTTTCACAGCTTTTTGACTGCACACAATGTAATATAACAAACACATATGTGATTTGAAATATCTTTTTTTGGAAGAGACCCACAGTTTTAGGGTTTTCACTTAGAAGAGTAAAGGGGGAAGCTCAGCATATACAGCTTTACAAAGGACAGTGTTGGGGTCCTAAGCAAACTATATGTGAAGGGTGTTGTTCAGGTTTTGCTCCTGTCTACCCTGTAGGATGTCATTAGGAGAGTTCCTTTTCCATTATCCATTGTGTGCTTGGTACTTTATAAATAAAAGTTTATTTCTGCCTCAAGAGGACTTACCTTTAGCCATTGAGTGAGTTTGTGTGAATCAGATGTGGGTTTGCTGATGGCAGCTGCAGATAAAACTAGGCTGAAAGTAGGCTGCACTTAGAAATTTATAAAAGGAGCAGAATTGCAGTGCATCTGATGGGAGAAGAATTTCTAGCACTAGTATTTGACATCCATCTCATGGTCCAAATTGGGACTAGGTGGGAGAAAGCACAACTGCACTGAGGTCAGTAGTTTCAACTATGTGCCCAGCTGCTTTGCTCGTTGGAAAAGCTTACAGCAACTAAAACAGGCCTTTGAACCTGACCATTACCTTTTAGTGCTTTATTTTAGTTAATACTTTTACTTTGGGGCTTTGCTTGTTTTTTCTACTTTTTCATATTTTTGTTTTAATGGTGAATAATTCCCATCTGGCTTGTCAGCTTTCATAGCATGTTTTGGCTTTGTAAAATTTGGCATATACACAAGTGACTGTGAATATTTTTGTTTGTTTGTTTCTAACCATAAATACTGCATGACAGCTAACAATTTTTTGTAGCTCCATTCTGATCAACAGTGCAACTGAATTTCTGAATGGTCTGTCTTTCAGTTTTCTCATTGACAACGTTAGGAGTGGACATGAAACAAATGAAAAGTTACATTAGATTGTTATTCCCATCAGACTTATCCCTAGTGTCTAAGCATCGATTTTAGGAGAAAGAGTAAAGCTGAATGCCTTCAGCTGATTAATGTCCCGTTCCTAATTTGCATGCATGGGTAGTGTCTACCCAAAGGTCAGAACAGAGGAGTGAGGTGAGCTGTGTTAGTACCTTTTCCTCAACCATGAGTTTGACAGCAAAGAGATGGAGAAAGAAAGCATGCAAAGATTCATGCCCATGGGAAGGGATCAAAAAGGTCATTTTCAGCCCCATTATGTATATTCTTCTTTTAATCATACATGATAATAATCGAATCTACATAATGGCAAAAATAAAGGCTTGTCTACTTCTGCTTATTCAGCATTTACCAAATTTAGCTCCTCTCAGAAGATTGGGGCTTGATTTGTGATAGGGTTTTCTGGTGTTGTTGTTTTCTGAGGCAGAGAAATAATGCAATACAGCAAGGGCAAGCACAGGGGGTGATTGCCAAGAAGAATGTTGTGGGATTAGTAGGAATGAGAAGGATGAGCAAGAAGGTGAAAAGGTCAGGCAAATTGACCATAAGAGTCTGTATTTCCAGTCACTAATTAGTAAAGGAGGCGATTGCATAGTTGAAACTTAGTTTGGTATAATCATATAAGCCCATTTCTTGGAAATTATGAATGCAGAGAGGGCCACCAGTTTTTCTTTAAAAGCTTGACTTTAAAAGAATGAACCATTGTCTAATTTTTACAGTAATTATCTGCTCCTGAAAAAAGGGGAAAAAAAAACTCATCAAGAAGAGGCTCCACGGATGCAGCTTCTCTGCTCACCGTGTGCAGGACTGTCATTTCCACAGCCCAATGGATCCCCCTTGCTGTGCAAGGTTTCCCATGCTGTATGTCAGCTCAATTTCTCAGTGGTGCTGTTTGGTCTCACAAAGAAACGTGGCGGCCTGGTGACCAGACATCCTTCCCTCTGCAGGGGTGCCTTCAGACCACCTGAGAACTGGGCACCATGTTGGAAGCAGAAATCCTCATGCAAATGGAAGCTTATACCTGAATGTAATCGATGATTTCCTTGTATTGCTTTACTTTAGGTCATGTTTTAAGTGATTGAAAGTGAGGTCTGAGTCCTGCAAGCACTTGCATGTGGTGAAAATCACACAATCAGATCGTGGGGTCAAGTTTACTGTGGTTTTTGAGATGCCTGAGCAGCATGTTTCCTTTCAGAAGATTTGTAGATAAGAACTATGGAGTAAAGAGAGGCTTATACAGTATTTAAACTAATGGGAGGTCTGTCTAAAGACTGAGTATAGAGCTTGTGGGTAACAGGGTATTAAGACAGCTTGAGAGGCCACTTACCTGTGTCCTACAGAAGAAAAGCAGAAATCTGGAAAGCGGATTGTGAAACTGTCATTTGTTTGTCCTCAAACGCCAGACAGGATTCTCCCATCTTTCAAAACACTAACTCAGCCCATCTTCTACTGGGAATTTATGTATTTTCTGTGTTTCACTCTGAGACCAGTCCAAGGTCCTGGATTACATGGTGTTGTCCCTGTCCTGCCAACTCCTGGGCAAGCTGGACTCAAATGCAGCTTGAGATGATGGCACTGGGGTTCTGAATGCAGCAGGGAGGACATAAGGGGCACAAATGGGTGTGGAAGGAGAGCAATTCTCCCAGTATGTTAGCTACTGCCTCCGCACCACTCATCAAGAAGTGGCTGGCATAGCAGATCCAGATTTTTGGGTACCTGGATATTCCAGGTGCATGCTTTTGTCCTCTTCTCTCCCATTTAGCAGGGGAAGTCTGTTTGCAGTCTGGCACCATCTCCTCTTCATCCTTTTGGCAGCAAAACAGCACCTGCTTACATTTTTGAGGAGCTTTGAGCCAGGCCTGTCTCATAAACATGTGCTTTGCATATTTACAGTAACTTGTTATTTTCCTTATAAGTAGTGACATCTCCAGGTGTAATGCATCCAGGATCAATAAATGCCATTAAAACCTTTATGCGTGTTGTAGCTAAGAGATTGGGAGTGTTTGAATGAGTCTCAAGTTAAGCAAGCATATAAAGTTGACAAGATTTCATTTTAAACTGTGGATGTGAAGGTCAGATCTCAAAGATGGTTTAGTTACTCGTTCATCTGAAACACCTGCACTTTTACTCTCTGACTTGTTTTGATTTATTAAAATAGAAAAGAGAAATTTTTTGAAAGCATAAGACCTATTTTATTTTCTTGCTTTAGACTCTTAAAATTAACCCTTTTATGTTTGCTTATTTTTAAAATTATTCCCGCTTATTTTTAAAATTATTCCCACTTATTTGATTTTGTTTTCTATTTACCCTGAAACCAACTTCAGCTCTTGATAAATGGTGTTTCAGTACCCATTCAGATAGTGTGCAATTAAAAACTAAGCTTAAGGAAATTCATAAATGTGTGATTGTGACAATATTGAATCTGATATTTTGCAGGGGAGAGTGTGGGGGAAGGTGGGAAATATCTTCCAGAATTTTTTAAAACTGTGTGGGAGGAAAATATGGGGAAGAACTCCAAATAATCTCCTTCTGCAAGTCTGTGAAAGTAGCTAATATCCTTGATAACCAAACGTGGTAGGGGAGTTTCTAGCTTACCGTGGTCTGTTTTCCTTTTACTTACTTCAGCTGTATTTTACCTCTCCCTTCAGCACGTGATGTCATTACTTTTCAATTTCAGTACTGGAACTCTTTCCACTGCAGCAACTAGTCAGCTCATGTACAGAAAAGGTCTCTAACACTACTCCTTCCAGACTTTGCAAATATGGTATATTTTGTGACACTTTCCTTGTGCATCCCTATCCCTTTGCATCTACCCAGTCTGTGAAGAATGAGACAAATTTTTTGTTTAGGATTTTTTTTTTTACAGTGAGTACGACTCCTTTTTATCCAGAAACAATCCTGGTACATGTCGGTGTTTATTCCCAACCCACCTACTTAGAATGTAGAATACTCACTCAGTCTCCTCAAAGATCTCTTGTCTCTGAGCATGACAAGTGAACAAAATTGGTAAGCTCTACCTTGTCCAAAGAGTCCCCATGGTTTTGTACAAAAGTTAGTGCCTGATCTTTTCCAAATGATGGCGTATAGGAAACATAGTGAAAATTAGGAGCAGAGTTAAGAAATACACATTAGTGAAATCTCTGACAAATGCTTCTGTCTCAGCTTCATTCATCTCCATCTCAGCCCTTCCCCTCCAGTTTGACATCACTCCACTTGCATGCAACCTCACCTACCTGCATATTGCAAGAAAAGAAGCTATTCCATTTTGTTAAAGACATGGCCCACAGTATGATTCATTAATTTATCATTGTAGCAAGTTCTTGAAGCCACATCAGTTTTATGGCCGCCATAAAGAGTCTCACCTAACACAGAACGAGAGCACCTTGCAATACCTGCCTAATACCAAAGTGATAATTGCACCATTGCACAGTTTTATGAGGCAGTAATCCAGCTCCTGAGCAGACACATTACCAGACTGAAGGCTGAATAGTTTATCTTGATGTGGAAACTGTATTATTGCAGAGTGAAATAGCACGATGATACTATCACCATTTTTTGTGTTTTTTGTAAGAATTCTTTTTGTTTATGGTGTAGTTTGTAGGGGGGGTTTAAATATTTGAATACAGGAGACAACACTGCAGGAGATAACAGTGATTCTGTTGATTTTGGGATGTATGTCTGTAATTTCTGCCGCTGCTGGGGCCTAGGAAAAGCCCCCACAGGCTGTGCCTAGCTTCCTGGCACATCACAGAGGTAAATTTTAGCTCCCCAGGGATTTGTGACCTCTTCCACAGAAGTGCAGATGTGTATACAAGGGTGTTTGTGTACATATTCCTCTCACAGGTAGTAACCTTGTGTGGTGCCTGGTTTCACTCATTGTCTACCTAAGTGGTTCTTGATGACTTAGGCATCTTTCTTAAGCTGCTGGTTTTGTTATACAAAACTTCCATGCTGAATTGTACAAAATCAATAAATAAAAACAGGAGGCTATTTCATCTGCCTTTCCTGCAAGCCTCTACTCCTCCTGATGTATGCAGGAAACATTGAAAGGCAAAATTATTTCAAAATCAAATGGTAAACAGTGCCCTTTGATTAAGTTTTGGCTATATAGAAGATTTTGAAGAGAAAACAAAAATGTTTCTTTCTCTTCCTCATAACTTCTTTCCTCAGGCTTAATAGAAAAAGATAAAATGAGAAGCATTACAATGGCATTTGCCAGTTTGCAGGCAGAATATATTGCAGGTGAGCAGGCATTCACCTTCAGAGATAAAACAGAGGCAGAGAGAAAGAGTCCACATTGTCCTTAGAAGCAATGATTGTGCACATCCCGCTGGATGTTTGTCATGCCAGCCGTTTGTCAGTCAAACTGCAGACATCTTTGTGCTGCTCTCTGGTCTCACAGTTCAAATAAAATAATGCCATAATAGATGAGGCTGTCCAGGTCACAGGAGTTATTAAATGTCTTTCCTTTGCACTTAAACCTTTCTTGTTTCCACACAAGATAAATGATATGGTCCCTGTAATATTTATTAAAAAAAAAAAAACAGAAAACATTTGCTATTGTTACTGAGGAAAAACAGCAAACTACAAGAAGAGGACAACCTCAAAGTAAAGGTCAATCTGCAACATGGTTTGCAAGGGGATACAAGAGACAAAAAGTCGCATCCTCCTCTTGTTCCTGTGTCACCTGTGGAAATGCCAGATGGCAGCCTAAGAAGGATAGTAGCTTCCCCGTGTTCCCCACGTCTCCTGCCCTCTTGAAGAGACAGGCAAGGGTTGGAGGTGCTCTGGGTTTGTTTCATGGGCAGCTCTGGCAGCAGTGCAGGCTTACACTGCCCCTTCTTCTGGCATCGTTGCAAGACTTGCAGGCAGACTGAGGTGTACATTTTTCTGTGTTCCCAAATTCTCAGAACTCTCTGTTGCATCAGGATGCCCAGCCTGGCATAAGTCAGAAGATCTGGCTCTCAGAAGGTGCTGAACACATCTTTCTTTTTGCCCTCTTTCCTTGCCTCCCCTTAAACAGAGTCCTTTCAAGGCTCTGAAGTACAGGACTTCTAATTGCTAATCCATTTTTAAAGACTGTGAGTGGTCTATAGGTACTCCTGAAACACCTTATCTCTGGTCTCCAGCTGGAAATGTAATGCGGCACATAATTGCACAAGTGTCTTAGTAATGGTGAAAATTCAAATTAAATCATGGGATATTTCACACAGTGCACATACCTCCTGATGTCTGTTTTACAGGCTGCACAGTTTAGCAGCACGCTTTTTACGATGTAGCACTACAGTGGACATTAAAAACAAGAAAAATAAATGTATGAACTCTGCAACAGTATGAGATTTTTTTTCCTTCCAGGGATGACACCAAGGTAAATCAGAACAATTTATTTAATTCTGTTTCATTCTTCCTGGCAAGAATTTCTTCAAAAAAGCAGTACAAGGAAGGTGACCAAAGAAGCCCTTGGGCAACTAAGTTAGATTTGGATTTTTAGAATAAATATTTATTTTCTTAGACTCAAGTAAAAGGACAGTATTCACTGTCCCAATGCCTCTCTTACCAGGTTGCTACAAGACATCCTCATTCTTTCTGTGGGTCACTCTGACAACTGTTTCTTCACAGGACCACAAGGACCTCCTGTTTTAAATCTAAAGTCTACCCCTCAGCACTGATGCAGTGCTCTGCAGTGTGTGCAACTTGAATAACATGTTCTGTATTGCAGCTCCATTGGGAGCCAAAGATCCAAAAGGAGACCATGAGCAGCAAGCTCCTAGCATCCAAACACACGGTCAGCTTGGCTCTACTGGCCTCCCACGACTGTGGATCACACTAAATTCATGTGGCCAAAGAAGAAATAAAAAGCAAAAAAGTTGGTGTTTATCCTCAATTCCCTTTTGCTCTCCCTTTTCTCTATTTTTCCACACATGGGGAGAGATAATAGAATGAATCCCCATTGCACCATCTTCTCCAACAAAACTGCTTTGGCTCAGGGGTAGAATTGTTCTTGATTCAGTCCAAACAGATTTGGGGTGTGACATATTTGTGTTTCCAAGCACAGGAAACAGACTGGCTATTTGTTTAGGTTTATTTTTTTTCATATGACATAATCTCCTTCCAAATAATGCTTGTCATTATCTTCAATGATGCTGTGCCTACATGTGCTATTCACAGCAGCATGTTCTGCGCTGACATTTTGATGCTAAGGAAAGAAAAAGGTAGGGAGTTCATTTCAGAAGCTCCCTTCAGGCTTTTGGCAAGATGTAGTGAGATGCCAGTTGTTCCCAGGCATTTTCTATGAACAAGAATATACTGGAGCATTCAACCAAGCAGAGTATATTCACCATTATT
Organism: Geospiza fortis; assembly: GCF_000277835.1. NCBI lineage: Eukaryota > Metazoa > Chordata > Aves > Passeriformes > Thraupidae > Geospiza > Geospiza fortis. Next base: position 1,024,668 of record NW_005054359.1, on the reverse strand, counting down.
TCCTTTTGACACATGTACTGTATTTTGTAAAAGCTTGATGAAAAAGTTCAGTTGATCATGCTCATAAGTTTCGTTCGTAGCATCTTCTAAAACAGCAGCTATTCAAGATGCAAGAAACTTTGAAGGTTTCCTGCTCCATGTGGTATTTTACCTTCTCCCTGCTCCCTGCCCCCATTAACAAATAGTAGAAGAAAAATTGAAAGATATTCAAACCTATGTTGTTCATCAGAAAAGGCAGACAACATGAAACTATTTTTTTTTCTTTTCCAAATCTCACATCTATATTATTTCTCCTGATGTTTCATCTAGTTGAGTCATGTTGTCTGTTGTGACAGTAATGTATTACTATTTTTCCAGGCAGTCCTTATATGTCATCCAAGTAATTGGAGAAATTATAAAAAATTGGGCTTAAGCTCTAAAATTTAATTAATGTAGGAGCGCCATACCTTAGCTCTAATGAATTTTATTAAGAGACACCTACCCCTCTGACTAGATGCATCTTTCTTGCTGCTCTCCCTCACATATACTGGGCATTCCATCAAGGAAGCTTATGGTCTTCCCTGACCGCCCTCGTGAGTGAACACCATTGAGTCTTCATCTCTTGATTTCTCAGAAAAGCATAGAAAATTCAGAAGTTTGATAGAGGCAGGAAAAGTTCGACAATGACTCCTCGGAGTTATCCCCACACACTTGCTACACAGAGACATCCTACCTGTTCCTGCTGGAACCTCAAAGTTGTGTCTTCCTCCTTGATTTTTTCCCCTGCTTTTCCAGCATCTGTGAGCTTAGTTTTGGCATGTTGTGCTTGTTCACACTGCAGCTCATTTCCTCACAGAGCATTTTCTGGTAGTCACTAAATGTCCCAATTTTCTGGTTTTTTGAGGGTTTTTTTCAGTTGCATTTCATTTGATCCTATCTCCTTTCCAGAGTGTTTGTAAGACTTTCTTTTCTGTTTTGCAAGATACCGTTTCCTATCGGGAATGGAAACGGAATCTTGCGATTTCAATGGGGACCAATTGGACAAGTTTTGGTGCATGTCCCTGCACTTGATGGCATGCCTTTTGATGGCTTTCACTTTGGTGATGATTTTTTTCTTTTTTATTTTTTCAGTATCCATGCCATGTCTCTCATATCTTCCACCGCATGTAATACTGGTCCATTTTATTGTAGTCACTAAATTTCCCAATTTTCTTTTTTTTTCTTCAATTGCTTTTCTTTTGATCATATCTGCATTCCAGAGTGTTTGTAAGTCCTTCTTTTCCAGGATTTCAATGGGGATCAATTTTGGCAAGCTTTGGTATGTGTCTCTGCACTTGTTGGCATCCCATGCATTTTGATGGCTTTCATTTTGGCAAAAATTTTTTCTTTTTTTTATTTTTTGGTGTCCAAGCCATGTCTCTCATATCTTCCCCTCCAAGTTGTGTCTTCCTCCTTGATTTTTTCCCCTGCTTTTGCAACATCTGTGAAGTTAGTTTTGGCCTCTTTTGGTTCTTTGCACTGCACCTGATGTAATCCCTGTCCATTTTCTTGTAGTCACTAAATTTCCCAAATTTCTTGGTTTTTTGGGTTTTTCAGACAGGACATCTTTTTTTGTTCTGCATAGAATGATATTGCAAGTCTGTGATTACAGTGCTCATAGGATTGGCCTGGTTTCATTATTTTATTTTATCATTCCACAATGGATGTTGAGATTTCCGCTTTTTACGTATTAGTTGATCAAGATTTTTCAGTGGCATCATCTAGCTTGCCTCCTTTCTGCAAGTGCCGTGTTTGACTGGAGCTGCATTAGGGGCTTTCCATTTCACTGGCCCACAAACATGCATGAAGTCTGAAAAGTGGATGGTGATTTAAGCTCAGTGAAAGAAGAAAACAATACCTGCAACATTTGTACTGCTGCCTCTCCATTACTGAGCACAGAATTCATGCTTTGTGTTCTGTAAACCTCATTTAGGTGTGTCAGCAAAAGCCAGAACTATATTAAAGGCTTGAAACTGGAAAAATAATTAAGAACATGTAATGCCAATTACTTTTCATCTTCAAACTGCTGCTTACAGTTTATTCCCTCAAATACTAGAAGATCATCAGCATTTTGTTTTCTTTTTCTTATGAACAGGTTATTTAGATTTCTTCTTGGTGTACTCAGCTCTCTGTGGTGTGGTAAAGAAAAAGAGCCCAATAAACAACCAGCCAAAGAGCTCATCTCTCGTACTAAATGAAAGTCAGACAAGGATGCTCCATTTTTCTTCTTAATCACAGGCAGTATTCATGGCATTTCCTCTATTTTCAGTTTTCTTTCTTATTATCATGGATAATGCAGTGGAAATGTAATAATTTTTAATCAGGTTTAATTATATACTTTATTCTCATCCTTTATCTCTCTCTCTTGCTAAAAAGGTGAGCTTCTGTCTCGTTCTGTTTCCTTTGTTGGTGTATTATGAAGCCATCAAATAAAATGTGCTTCCAAAACTGATGTGCCTGCTCAGACACAGGCGCCCACACCAGAAGCTTGTCCTGACTTTGGAATCCTCTTGTGGAGTCCCCTTGCCAAGAGGTTTAATGTAAGGCATGTCTTGAACCTCAGTGTGACGTTGTGTTCTTGTGCGTCCCTGTGCCCTTGGAGCGACTCCGCATCACAAATTCTGGAGCATCTCTCACACTGCTAATAGATCTGCCTTGAACCCATCATATTCATCTCAGGGGTCTGGTGCTTCAAAGAAGATGCCAGGCTAATTCTCATAAATATTCCTCAGTTTATTAAGGCTGAAAGGTGTCCCTCTCATCTGTTGCAATTTAAAGTACTGTTCTAAGGAAAAAGAGTTACAGTGCTGTGTTTAAAAAAAAAAATCACAATTTAAAAAAAATGCTCTTAGTTGTGTTACTTTGAAAACTTAGATTGTTTAGGTAATTATAAGAAAAAATTTAAATTCATTACATTCATCATGTTTTTTTATGTTCACTCATTTTTCTTTGCATTATACTGGACAACCAAGGTTGATGAATTTACTGCTTATTATCCTCTATCACTTCTATCTCCAGGTTTCATATACTGGCAGGGTTTGTATTTTAAGTGCTTCAGGCAAGTGTGAAGCATATTTGTTTATTCACATTAATCACCGCTGAAATAATAACAAAAAAGGCTTCAGTTAGATATTTATATTTAATGAAGTGTTGTGCTTAAGTTACAAAAGCATACTGAACGCTTGGAAGAGGGAGAAGAGCTTTGCCCCCACTCTTTCTTTAAACTGTACCACCTGGGCATTCCTCAGACAAGGGATTTAGGGTGCAGGTCCAGTCTCAAACAAGGTCCTCTCTCCTAAGTCCTTTCCTCAATGCTGGTGTGCAGTGCATCCCACTGCTTCTTTCATTTTTGTAACTTATTGCCTGTTTGGTAACCTTTCCTTTTCTTCTCCAGCTTTCTCAAATGTGAACCACAGGCAAAAAAAATGGGGGAGGATGAAAATGGAAACAGAATTGGCACTCACAGTTTCATCCAGCACATTTTTTTCTGTTCATAGGGGAAATCTTTATAACCTTGTCCAAAATGTCGACATATTTTTAAACAAATGCTGACAGGGGTGGGCAAACTTCTGCGAGAGTGTTTACTGTAGAGATCATTTCCTTGGTCACTAAGACATCTATGGTTATGATATATGCTAAGAAGGCATTTTCTGGGTAGCAATAAGACAGTCTGATAACCCAGCCATCATTCTCCCAGTCAAATCTGAGGGAAATGTGGGTTTGCTCCTAAGGCTGGCTTCTAATAATCCAATAGAGACTAGCTGTAGGCAAGGTCATTTAACAGCTGAACAGCTATCATTGCTTTATGAGAGTGCTAAGTTGTAATAGGCAGGGTGGAGTGAGTCACAGATATCAAAAACATAAAGTAAAATAAGAGCTTTTAGACAGCTGTAAGACCAGGAGAAGGAAAAAACATATATCTTGAACTGCTGTAACACAGGTCTACTGGACTTGCTACTCACAGACAGAGGTTTCTCAGCACACTGTGCCAGATTATTTTCATAAAGAGTGGAAAAAATCAAATAAACACAGGATAAGATGGTTTGTCAGTGACAGAGATGCTCTTGCTTCAGAGTGGTGTTTTCAACAATATGGGCAGTGGCATAAACTAAAGGTAGAGTCCTGGCTCTGTTCAAGATATGAAAGATGTGGGATTTTTGTCTTTGACTAAAATGAAACCAGGATTTCATGCCAGAACGCTAGTGTGTCTAATGTTTTAAAATATATCAGTCCCAGAGCCAAAGAATAGGGTTAGCTGACACAGAATTTGTCATATAGCCATGCTGTAGCATCTTTCACGGTGCCTGAAGATGAGGAAGTACTAGTAACAACAACAGAAATTGAATCCATGTCCCTTTTGTGACAAATGCCGCCTGAGTTAGCTATATGTGTGATTTTGACTGAAAATATGAAACTGGAGATGGGTAATGGAGTTGTTTATTCTTTGGCACTTGGTGAAAAATGCAGAAGTAACTGCTATACTTTAAATCAACTGTTGATATTTTTAATATGATTAACAAGGATTTTAAGGTTCATGAGGAATGGCTGAGGCTGTTATCCCTGCATGACAATATAAAAAGGATTTTATTTTTAATCCTGTGAAGGGCACTGTGAATTGCTTTGGTGGCTTTGACAAAATAACAGCTGTGGTGACTGACGGTTCTCCAGCTGGGGGGGAAGTCAACAGTTTTATTGGTTTACTTAAAAAGAAATATGGAGTGAACTTCCTACCTTTTCAATGAATGAGGTACCAAAAAAGCCTCATGCAGGAAGGTACTAGCACTGGCAAATGTCATGGAAGTTGTTAAAGTGATTAACCTTGTTAGAGCAAGGAATGGAGCTTTCAATGGCTATCACTCTGTCTCTGACACAAAAGTTGCTGAGAACAGAGTTTGGGGATTGGTTTTTTCAAGTTAAAGTGTAAGAGGAGATATTTTGAGAAAAGAAAAATATTTTTTTTTCTTTGAGAATTAAATGCTAGTTTTCATGATGAAGTCTTCTGGCATCAATATCCTACTCCTAGACTGTATCAGCGCAAATTGTGTAGTATTGTTGGCTTGTGTAACTTGGCATTTGCTTATAAAGTAATTCTTACCTCAGGTTTCTTTTTAATAGAAACATAAAAGTTATTGGAAAATACAGTGGGCAGAAGAGACTGTCTTCTTCCTAGTTATCGCTTAAATTTCTGCTAGAGCAAAAGATGAAAAATGAATTATCCATAGAAATTGTTAATGTAATTTGATTTTCTCCTGCAGCAGAGGTAAAATACTAGTTGACACATTTTTTCCTATAGCCACACTAATTGGTGTATGAGTCTGAGACAGGAATACAGGAGACCTTACACAGACAAAATTTTTACTGGATTCAGCAATTCATGTAGTCAGTCCTGAAAGAGCAAAATGTGATGTGATGCATTACAAGATACATGTTGCCACAGTCTTATTTAGACCATGAAGTTTGAATAGGCAGCTTCTGAGGGATATGGAATCACATGCTTCAGCCTGGAGATGGCTGAAGGAATTAATCACTTTTAGCTGTCAGGATAGAGTAAAAACACAGAGTTGCATCATCAAACTCTTATAATCCATCCCCAGAATTATTACATCCTGAAAGTAGAAGGAATATTAAGTGAAGAAGACTCCACAACCTCCCTGGGTAACCTGTTCAGTGCTTGGTAACCCACACAGTAAAATACTTCTTCGCATTCAGGTGGAACTTCCTGTGCCTCTTGTCCCATATCTTGGCACCGCCAAGATGAGCCTGAATCCATCTTCTTGACAGACTCCCTTCAGAGACTTATAGACATTGTTGAGATTTCTTCCCAGTCATCTCTTCTCAAAGCTGAGCAGGCCCAGCTCCCTCAGCCTTCCCTTGTAAGTGAGATGCTTCAGTCCCTAAATTATCTTCACAACCATCCCCTGGATCCACTCCAGAAGCTCCATGTCTCTCTTGTACTGAGGAGCACAGACCTGGACACAGCTCTCCAGATGTGGCCTCACTAGAGCTGAGCAGAAGAGCAGGATCACCTCCCTTGACCTGCTGATAATGCTTTTCTTAATGTACCCCAGGATATCTTTGTCCTCTGCCACAAGGGCCCTGCTGGCTCATGGACAGCTTGTTGTCCACCAGGACCCCCAGGTCGCTCTCCTTAGAGCTGCTTTCTAGTAGTCAGATCCTGGCCTGTCCTGGTGAATGGAGTTATTCCTACACAGGTGTAGAACTCTGCTTGTTATCATTGAATTTCAGATTATTTCTGATAGGGTTTTTTTTTGAGTTAGGTTTTGTGACTTTTTAGAGAACTTATTACATTTGAGATAGCTTAGTTACTTTGAATGGTATAAAATTAGTAGGATGGTTTTTGGGGTAGTGTTGGAAACAGAAAAAGGTTTAATAAAAGAAAAAATAACAAAGCTCTTATAGAGAAAAACTGAGTTAGGGGTAAGAGATTCTTGGTTTTGCTTAAATACCTTACAAAACCAGTTATTTCTTTTGTTCTCTTCTTTTTCTAGTAAATTATTTAGGTGTGAGTTCTTGGCTTTTGTCTAATTGGACGGCTTTTTTCATGTTAATTCAATTTTTTGTCATTGGTCCTGATCTTTTTTCATTTTAAGAGACTTATTTTTGTTGCAGGCTACTGCAGTATTAGAAAAAGATCATTTGGCTTTTCAGTAGAGGTAATTTCTGTTCTAAAGGAATTCCCTCCACCTGGAGGAAATGTTGGTATAAATAAGACCAGACAAGTGATTGCACCTTTCTTGAGAATTACTGGTGCTATAAATTTTAGTTAATCCCAGATCCAAGGAATCAGCATTCTAAAGCTCCAGGCCTTTAAACACATGAATAGCTCCATTGAAAGCAGTGGCACTTTGTCTGTGCTCAAAGCCAAGTACCTGCATAAGTCTTTACAAGACCAGGATCCAAGGCAGAAATGTATTACCCTGGTAGCTCAAATACCTAATTTCTGATTCATAATGCTAGTATTGCTTGATCCTGCTGTCACACTTGAGTTGTCCTACCAGTCCACTGTAAGATCTTCAAGAAGCTTGACACAACTTCCATGTCCTGCCTCGTGACACTATGGAAAAGGGCAGGTGTACCATATTTGAGCTATCTCTTATTTTCTGCACATAAAAGGGACAACATTCTCACCTCCTTATCCCAAAAACAGGCAGGCTTGTGTTTACCAATGCAAACCATACACTGAAGTGTTATGGTTTGTGCCCTTAATTCCAGAAAGTCGGTGTTTTGCCATGCCTCTCTGATATGGGCAGCTGCTTATAATCACAACTGAACCATCACCTGCTTCTATGCTGCATCATTCCTGATGCAGGAGGTGCTAAGAAGGACTGACTGAGAGGTGTTGTAGACCTCTCAGTGAGTGTCAAGAAGTAGTAGCACTTTTGAGGAAAGCAGCAAAACCCAGCAGTCTAGGATTCTCCATGTTCGTGATAAGTGGTTCAAGTGGTTTTGCCTTTTGCTTTTTTTTTCATAACTGATCCTCTGTTTCTTACATGGTTATGTTTTCTGCTGAATGAGGTGGCACCCTGGAGCTGTTTAATAAGTAATGTATCCTGTCATTTAACTAAAAGTATGTGTGGGAGACCTTGTAAAGGAGAAAAAGGGCAGATGACAAGAACCCAGACTGTTGACTAAGGCTACCCTCTCATCTTCTCTCTGTCTTGAAGAAGAGATGAGAGAGCAGAAAGGACATTTTTCTCAGAATAGGATGCATGTAATACTAACTCTGCATCAGTTTCAAGGATTATACAACATTTCAGCGGCTGGTCTGGGTCTGTGGTGAAAGATGCCCTAATACTGCTCTTTGAAAGCGATCTTAGCACATCTGGTAAGTGTGGGACATTCTTTGCTCTAGTGGTTCATTTACCAAATCCTCTGGTATTTCCTTATGAATGAGGGATAGGTAGGGCATTTTTGATACCTGCAGCACATGGATACATTAGACTTGTTCCATGTAAAATCCCCTGCAGCTCCTAGCAAAGTTCTTCACACAGAAGGCTCCATGAGCTACTAAAATCTGACAGTGACAGCTAAAGCTGAAACTGATAACCTTGGTCTTTTGGGAGAATGAGCTGCATAAAAAGCTGGTTATCTGTTAAGTGACATGAGGAAACTTTTTTTTTTTTATGATATGAAAATTTGATTCAATCAAATTATAATTTATGTAAGCTAAATAAAGTCGTGCCATACTATTTCTGCAATTGGTGGTGTTGCCTCTCATGATGTTACCCAGAGTACCCAGAGCATTTATTTTCACCTCAGAATATTTATAAAGGCACTCATAGAGCATTTCCAATACCTTGGTAATAGCATCTTCATTTTTCCAGTGACTGTGAGACTGACACCCAGGGCTGTCCAATGCTTTGAAAGTCCTCCAATTTAAGAGCAGCAAAAACAAACAAACAAAAAGGCATGAAGTCTGCATGCAGACTGCTGTGTCTGAAGCTGAATTGATTTGATAGGTGGAGTGTTTGCTGGATGAGGAATTGGTTAGGTGCTTGCATGCAGACTGTAGTGGTCAATGTCCAGATGGAGGTCATTGATGACTGACGCACCTCAGGGGCCTTGGGCCAGTACTGCTTAATGTCCTCACCAATGATATAGTGGGATCAGCACACCCTCAGCACATTTGCAGATGACACCAAGCTGAGCGGTGCAGCTGATATGCCTGAGGGATGGATTGCCATCCAGGGGGACCTGGACAAGCTCAAGGATTTTGCCCATGTGAACCTCATAAGGCTCAACTTGGTCAAGTGAAAGGTGCTACACCTGGGCTGAGGCAAACCCCAGTATCAACACAGGCTGGGGGATGAACAGATCAAGAACAGCCCTGCTGAGAAAGACTTGGGGATGCTGGTGGATGAGAGGCTGGACATGCTCCAGCAACATGCACTCGCAGCCCAGAAAACCAAAAGTGCCCTGGGCTGTACCAAAGGCAGCCCCCCTGCTCTGGGGAGAGCCACCTGGAGCGCTGACTGCATCCAGCTCTGGGGTCTCCTCCACAGGAAAGACATGGACCTGCAGGACTGGGCCACAAATTATCAGCAGAAGGAATGCCTCTTCTGTTAAGGACAGGCTTAGAGAGTTGGGGTTGTTTATCCTGGACAAGGCTCTGGGGAGACCTGATTGCATTCATTCAGTACTGAAAGGGGGCTTATAAGACAGAGGGGAGCAGACATTTTGTGGGGCCTGTTGCAATAGGACAAGGGGTAAAATCAAGTTTTAAATCAAGTGGGGTAGATTCAGATTATATTCCTAGACAGAAGAAAGACTTTTTTTATGATGTAGGTGGTGAGGCACTGTGACGGGTTGCCCAGAGACACTTTGAAAGTCCCATCCTTTGTAACATTCAGGGTAGGGTTGGAAAGGACTCTGAGCAATCTGATCTAGTTAAAGATGTCCCTGCTCATTGCAGGAGGTTGGACTTGAGGACCTTCAAAGGCCCCTTCCAATCCAAACCATTTTACGATTCTACAATTTGGAGGTGGAAAGCCTTTCTGCAATGATGAACACAGCCATAGGACTGAGGAGGGAGCAAGGGTAGCGCACTGGTGGCTTTTGGGTAGCAGAATTTCTTGGAAGCAGTGCCTTGGCGTGGGGGATCCTAAGAACAAGTTGTAGTGGGCAGTTCAAGAACAGATATGACTTCAATTAGCGATCTGACTCAACCGGGCTCAGGAGTCAGCCATGCCGACTGTAGCATCCTGGCAGAAATATTCCAAAATCACTAGTGACATTAGCTGCTTCAAAACACACATTCTGAGTCTCATAAGTGGGCTAAAGTTTCCAGAAGTGATGAGCATTCAGACTCTGAAGTGAGTTTCAAATTTTAGTGTATCAGTTTGCCTCTCCAGTTTGTGGGATGGGTGTTTTACCCTTCTTTTTGTTTTTTTTTTAAATAGGAAAGGATAGCTTTTGAAACCTTAGCCTTTAATCTTAGGAATTTCTGAACCATCCTCTACACGAAGAGAGGAGATAAATTATTATGAACTCATCAGAAGATTTATAGTACTATAACTGCTCACTGGCTGACCTGCAGCATTTGCCTTGAAATAAAGGGACTGGTGCAGAGCTTTGTCACAGAGCAGGTGTCACATTGCTGTCTGGAGTGAGCAAACTGTGTGTGCAGGGGAGATATTCTTTCTTGTGCATTAGTATAGCTGGATTTATGACTGCTGATGTCTTCAATCCTTTGCATGTCCATTTTGTGACACTTGAATTATTGCATTTGCTAGTAGTGCTGTACCTAAGAAGTGAATTTCAGGACTGGAAGTGCTTCTTTAGCGTGGCTTAAATCAGTACATAACAAATATATATATATGAGTATATAACAAATTTATGACTATTACTTGTTACATGCTTTTTTTCCTTAATTTTCATCCTGTCCTTTGCTTCCCTTGATCTAGCACCTTCCATGTGGTCACTCAGACCACGAGATTTATTCAAGTACTGTATTTTAATGTTCCTTCTCTGGAGGAAAAAAAAATCAATGGTGGGAAAAAGCATAGCAACAGGGGAGTTAACCTGGCTGTACTTCAAAAAATGATGAACACAATAAGAATCTGTTACACTGTGTTTCAATGTAGGTTAAGAATATAATTGCAAAAATGATAGATTTGTTTAATTATAGTGTGTCCTGCTAGATTCAATCCTAACCATAGTGCTCAGGCAGGGTAAAAGCACCTTATGAAGGATGCACACTACAATATCCAGGTGCATAAGTCTACATATTAACCTCTTCCATATTGTAGTGGTAACACATACTTGCAACTAGAATTTTAAATTGTTACAGTAAAACTAGCTCTTGTGACAAGAATTCCTAAAACCTTAAAGCCTGTAAAATAGGGAGAGAAGTGCAGTTGATAGTGGTAATCATTTGGGATGTATAAACTCATCTGTGGTCACTGTCTTGCGACTCGGATGTGGAACTGCTTACCTGCTGCACTTCTCTCTACAAATTTCTACATAAGCAATTGAGCTGCTGATACTAAAGCAGGCAGTAAGTTTGTGGAGGGCAGATCAGGTTCAGGCTCTTGGAATCTGGCAAGGATGTCAAGCTGGTTGTTTTGCCTCAACACCTTTGCTGTAAATACTCACCCACAGAGTGAGGAACCTTTCTGAGATCTTCAAGATGCCTTCCATGGTAAATTACCCCTTCTTGGAAGTCCAGTTCAAGGGAAATGTCTTCTTCATCTTCCTCCTTCTGCAGTGAATCAATATTTTCTAGTGTCGTGGGTTTACAGGAAGCAGGTTTTCTGGGAATGGAGTGGCCAGAGGCCAATAGGTGTTCAGATTTTAAATTGACACCAGGCTTGGCCACTGAGGGTGGATGCGCCTCTGAGAACACAGGGGTTAGAAGCAGAGCACTCCCTTGGGAGCTCGCTCTTTGATTTCCGGCCAGCAAAGAGGCAAGGCCTCCCCTGCCCGGCTTCGAGCTGGGCGGGGGAGGGGAAAATCTGCGGCCCGGCAGAGGTAGGCCTGACCCCTCAGGATGGAAGGGTGGTGGGGGCACCAGGAGGTGTTGGGCAGCTCCCCCCCCCC
>NW_005054359.1:960778-1012958 GCF_000277835.1 Geospiza fortis | reverse complement strand
GATGATAAAGAAGAAATGAGCAAGTGAATGACAGTTGGAGCAGTGAGTGAGGCTGGGAGAGGAAAGATGAGGCCGGAAAGAGATGATGGAGTAGCTGGTTGCTGGACTCTTTTTGGTACAGCCATGGACAGAACCATGCTTCCTCGCGACACAGAGGCTGCATGCAGGGGGGAGGCGATGGCTCAGAACTGAGAGGGTTCAGTTTTGGAGACCCCCCGGCCCCAGGGGGTAGACAAGTATGGGGGGGACAAGAGGTCCCGAGAGTGATGAGGAAACTGTGCTTTTTTTTCGGAACTGGTCAAAGCACCCTTAAAAGGATAACCCTTGAAGCAGCTCTGCTCCTTGTCCAGTGGTGGGAGCGCTGGGCATGCAAGGAAGAGGTCACCATGGCCCCAAGAAGGACTCCTCTCCTCTTGATGGACTGGAATTGAGTATTTACAGGGTGATGGATGGAGAGTTGAAATTTGGAAGATGTATTGGAAATGTGGTGGGGGGGGAGGAGGAAATGCTTTTTTTGTGGAGTTTTCATTTTCCAGGTATGTGTGTGTGTGTGTGTGTGTGGTTTGTTTTCCTTTTGTAGTTTAGTTAATAAACTTTTTTTTCTAAGGTAGAGGCCTGCTTTGCTTATTTCCTGGTCACATCTCACAGCGAACACCAGGGAAGTATATTTTCATGGGGCACTGGCATTGTGCCAGTGTCAAACCATGACATCTAGTGATGGAAGAATTGAGGTGCCATCAAGAATTTCTTTGGTGCTGAATCAAAAGCAGAAGCTTTTTTTTTTTAAAATAGATGCTTAAGGTAGAACCTAGCATGGTATGGCATAACTAGGATGGATAAGACACAGATTTCAATGACCTGATTCTCCTGGCTTCATTTACCCAGAAATATAGAGATTTTCATAATACATAAGGCTGTTGAAAGATGTAAATTCATGTTATTTTTGGGGTGTTGTATTTTCAAAAGCTGTAGAGAAGGGTACAAGAGCGTTTCTATGCATATGTAGGACTTGCAAACAACCCAGCCTATATCATTCTTACAGGTACAATGCAGCTCAAAGGATATGGCTCAATGCTCTGCTTTCCATATCTCCAAGCAGCTCAAAGGATATGGCTCAATGCTCTGCTTTCCATATCTCCAAACAGAGCTGCCAAATCTCTGGAGATCTTAAATTTTATTAATGTGAAGGCAGTCACAAATTTGATGGCTGGTTCATGAAGTCAAAGTGAAGCTGCTGCCTTCAGAAATCCTGTGGCCTTTGAGATGGAAATCTCCATGTGCGTTCCATGGAGGATATTTTGCTAGCCCTTCTGGAAAGGAGGCACGTTCATTTTCACTGAATTGTTGGTAGGCGAAGCTAAACCCTGAAGCTGTGACTTGGCATAACTCTTTCAGCTGACAGATAGGAATGCTGCACTGTCAACTTTATAGTTGTAAATGACACTTGAGTATTGAGGGAGGCAAAATTTATATTTCACCTCAACAATTTTCTGCTGTTTCCTTGTGAATGGCACCAACGTGATCTTCCGAAGATGGAAAAAGTGTTAACACTTACCACAATGAAGTGGAGCTTGTCTGCTTTCTGCACATTTTACGTCACATCACTGCATTTCACTTTGGGAGGCAGGATTTTTTTTCTTTTCCAGAATAAAACCTAGGTTGGGTTAATTCAAATTTTGGTGATTCTGGTTCTGTGGATTCTAGCCATATTTTATTCTACAGAACAAAACAAAAAAGAAAAAAATCAATCTTCACACAAAAGCACTCGTTTCTGGATGCTCTCTTTGCTTCACCCACTTTCTAGCTGTGTGAAAGGAATTAATGAGGCACAGACCACAAGCTGATGTTTGTAGTTGTTCAAGGGCTTTTATCTTTTGCTTAACTCAACTAAATAAGGACCATTAAATCTCTTCTAATTTCTTGATTATCAAACTGCACTTAAAAGTATTTTTTATTTATCTGCAACAAACCATAAAATGTAGTATTTTAACCATAACTCTGGTCAAAATAGCCATGAAACTTGTCAGCTTTGTCTCAGGCATACACAGTGTTGTAATAAAGGATGTTTTCCTTCTAAAATACTTCTGGTTTCTATATAATTTGCATGCATGAATTATTACACTGGTTTTGGTTATCAGTAAATGACCAAGTAGTTTATGCCAGTGATGGACATGGGAGCTGAGGCCCTCTGCATCCCATGACCTAAAAGTCATTCTGTCAGAGATGCTTAACTGTTTTCCAGCTGCCTCCTTTTTATGTGTGAATGACCTTTAAAAAAGGTGCTGAAATGACAGAGCTGAAAAATGCAACCCTATTAATCTTTTCTGGTGATTTTATCATAGGCAAGAGATAGCAAAGGTACAGCAAGCTTGCATGGCACTGTGATTGCAGAATGTGCAAAAGTATCACTGGAGGAATGTGCAAAGGGCAAATATCATCAGGGCAGGAAGAGGTTCATCTGTGGGTTTAGCCAAAGCTGATGTTTTGATTTAAGTCAAAAAGCATAAAGCTTTTTCCACACTAGCAGTACACAGACCTAAGAGGGGGTTAAAGGGTTTGAGTACTGTTCCCAAGGTACTGGTGTATCTGATCCTTAAACCTTTCCTCTTTTTGAGCTCCTGAAATGCTTTTGATTCACTGATTTAAAGGCAGAAAATCATATCCACCCACAGATGTCACATCAGTTAGAGTTTCTGACAGGTGGAGAATTACATCTCCTTCAGGTCTTTCTGGCTGGATTCTGGCAACATGGCAGTGTGAAACATTGCTGTTCTGAAGGGCCTGTGCTAGCCCAAATCTCCAATTTGAGGTCTGCCTGTCAGATAGAAAATGCAGGGTGTTGGTATCATCCACCCAGGCTTTGAATAGCCCGTGGGAAACTGAAAGTGCCAAAGGAACTTTTCCTTATTCATTAAGATCTTTGATCACTGAAAAATACAGGTGTCAGCAAAGAACTTCACAGTGCTGGGCACATTGCTCTCTCATCCTGTCTCTTCTTACTATCTAAATGTGTGTTACACTAAAGTGTACTAAAGTCAGGCTTTCCACACTTTTTTCCTACTGCTTGAGTCATCTTGCTAGACTTCAATGGGCTGTAGGAAGCTGCCTGTTTTCTAACTGAGCAACGCAGGTTTGGATGGTCAGCCTTGACATGAAAATGTTTGTATTTGATACCTGACATAGACCAACAATCCAAAACGGGTGGGAAAAATAAGTGATGGGATAAAACCTAACTAAAAATGTTCCAACAGTGTAGGTTTACAAAGGATGTGTTGACAGAGCTGAAAATTTGAGAAGAAATGCTTTTCTTCCTTCCTCCAGTTCTTGCACCTATGACAACTAAGGAAATATCAAAGTCATTTAGTGATAATGATTTTAGTTTAAAACAGGTAGTCAAAGGAATTGTATAAATTTGTAGTAACTGGAGGGCTCAGTAGGAGAAGTGTACTGACTTTAACTCGAGTCCCTTTAGCCAGCACTGACCTTACACAGGACCTGGGTGTCTTTGAAGAACTGCCTCTTCTAGGAGTCCCTTGTTGCTGGCACTTCATAAATAGATGTATACTTATTTTTACAAATTTTTACTTATTTATTTATTATTAATTTTACTTAATTTATTAATTTAATAAATTTTACTTAATTTATTAATTTAATTTTACTTAATTTACTTAATTTATTATTAATTTTACTTATTTACTTATTTATTTAGATCAGTTTCTACACAACATTGAGAAATTCATGTAATCTACTGTACCCACATGCAACACACACCCATTTTAAATGGTAATTCTAATGCCATTGAAATGTTATTTATCTAGTGATTTTTACACTCCTAAGAAGAAATTTTGATATGTGGAGTGCACTATATCTGCTTCCAACTATTTTCCTGTTGAGTATTAGCATTGCTCAGTACCTCTGTTTCATGGGATTAGAGACCAATTTTCATTCCTAAAAAGTCAATGCCTTCTAATTTCCTGTGTCAGTGCATTGCAGTAAGATATGCAATGGAGAACTCTGATGTAAGAAAACTTGGACATTTGGTAATGTTAAAATTGCTCAAGGAGCTCTTGTGTTTAGTCTTGTGCTCCCTCCTTCTGTCTTAATTTTCTTGTTTACATATTTTATTTCACTTGTAGTTGAAACAGCAGGATACAAAGTAACTTGAGGGAGAAGGAAAGGTATTATTTTGTTTTATGGTTCATTGTTCTGCAGGGGGGAACTTGAAAATACAAAGTAGTACACAACCCATGAACTGAAAACTGTGTTATAATTTTGTTGCTTTTTTTTCATCTAGAAGGGGAAGCTGAAAAAAATACATTAAAGAGAAAGCCAAAGAGAACTATGACAAACATATATTGTCTTAATGATTCTCAGAAATAGATTTGGCATTTTCTGCTGAATGAGATTATATGCTCTCGAATAAGACTAATAAATTTGTCTTAAGGTTTTTTGAGTCTTTGCCTCTCTGACTGTATATATGCAATGCTTAGCCTGCAAAAGTCTTATCTACTAATGTTTTGACTGTTCCTTAAGGATTAAAGCAAGGCAACTCATGTAAGTCTGGGTCAAAAGATAATTTGACGCATCATCTGTATTAAGGTGCCCATCTCCTAAAAAAAAAAAATAGAAGATACTGATGCTTAATGCTTGGAACAGATCCATGGCTATCATGCTTCCTGAACACAATGCATTAAGTGTAATCCAAGCTCTTCAAACTTCTGATTAAATATTTCTATCTGGTAGGTACTTTTACTGTAGTTCTGACAATTGTTCTTCATCCACTCCTTTGTCTTCTTTATATAACCACTGCAGCATTTCTAATATATGTTGAAATGTGCAAAAAAAAAGTATTCTTCCATCTTTTACATAATTCTGAGCAAAAATCCATCATTATAAAATTTCCATTGGGAAGTTAAGTATCAGGTCTTCTAAATTTCCCAGAGGAAAATATATTTATCCTAAAAAAAAAAACATTTTTCACGTAGCTCTTGAATGCATTAGGCAACCTGAAGATATACAAACTCAAACTAGTCCAAAACAAAATCCTAACCAACAGCAATTCCAATAACTCAAGTTATTTCTAAATTTTCTTTACCTGTGAAGTAAAAGACCTGCTTTATTTGTTTGAGCCTTGGTTGCAGTGAGATTAAATAACAAATGTTGAATTGAGCCTCAAACTATGCTGGAAGCAGTGTCTCTGACCTCAGAAACTCTTTAAGGATTTTCAAAAATGTCTCCTTAAGCAGAGAGAGGAGGAAAGTTACTTGAACCTCTCCTCCTCCTTATCCTTGCCCCCAGCAACACTATTAGCAAGTTAATCAAAGCACCTACTTGGAGTGCAGGGAACAAGCCATTCAAAGAAGGCCATCTGGATTTTGCTTGGAAAGCATCTCTGTTGTCAACCTCTTTCCAGCCCTTCTTTTTTTCATATCTCTCCCCCAGGTAGCCCTGTTATTCAGGATAAAAAACTTGCTTGCTCTGTCTTATCAGAAATAATATGGTCAGCTGGACAAGGGAAGTGATCCTGCCTGTGTCCTTGGCACTGGTGAGGCCACACCTCAAGTTCTGTGTCCAGTTCTGGGCCCCTCATTATGAGAAGGACATTGGGGTGCTGGAGTGTATCCAGAGAAGGGCAACTGGAGCTGGTGAAAGGTCAGGAATACAAGTCCTGTGAGGTGCAGCAGAAGGAGCTGGGGTTATTTAGCCTGGAGAAAAGGAGGGTCAGGGAGACCTTATCACTCTCTCCAACCACCTGAAAGGAGGGTGGAGCCAGGTGGGTGTTGGCTTCTTCCAGGCAACAAGTGACAGGACAAGAGGACCTATGTTTCAAACTGCACCAGGGGAGGTTTAGGTTGGATGTTAGGGAGAATTTCTTCACAGAAAGAGTAATTGAGCACTGGAATAGGCTGGCCAGGGACTGGTGTCATCACCGTCCCTGCAGGTGTTTAAAGAAAGGCTGGACGTAGCACTTAATGCCGTGGTGTAGGTGACATGGTGGCATTAGGGCATAGGTTAGACTCAATAATCTCAGAGGCCTTTCCCAATCTAATTGTTCTAATTGTTTCTGTGATTCTTATCAACAGAATCATAGAATGCCTGGCGTGAGAAAGGACCCATAAAGGTCATCAAGTCCATCTCCCTGCTCCTCACAAGACTACCTGAAATTAAACCATGTGGTTAAGAACATCATCCAGATATTCCTTGAACTCTCAGAGGCTTGGGGCCATGTCCACTTCCGTGGGGATCCTGTTCCAGTGACCCACCACCTTCTCTATGAAGAACCTCTTCCTCATGTCCCATCTGAACTTTTCCTGATACAGCTTCATTCAATTTCCTTGGGCCCCATCACAGGTCACCAGAGAGAGGAAAGCAGCACCTCCCCTTCCCTACCCCCAGTGTGGAAGTTGTAGGCTAAGATGAGATCATGACTGAGCATTCTCTTCTCTGAGCTGAACAAGGCAAGTAACCTCAGACACTCCTCATAAGTCTTGCCCTTGAGAGCTTTCACTATCTTGTTCATCCTTCAGTAGTGCAGCGTCCTTATACTGCACCACCCAAAACTGCATCACCCAAAACTGCACACAGTATCAAGGTGGGGTTGCACCAGCACAGAATAGTGCAGATCAGTCACATCCCTTGGCCAGCTGACTATGCCGGATGCACCCCAGCATGTGGTTGGCTGTTTTGGCTACTCTTTGACCCTTTGGACCTGCTGTTGACTCATATTCCATTTGCCATGAACCAGAACCCTCAGATCCCTTTCTGCAGGGCAGCCTCTTTCTCCTAAATTTGTATATATAACCATTATCCCATCCCATCCCATCCCATGGGAGGAATCCAGAATTTACTTAGTTTCTGTACAGCAGATGATTGCTGAGCTTGCTAGTTCACCCAAGAACTCTCTCTCTAGGTCTCTACCCTCAAGAGCTTGCTAGTCCATCCATATCTCTCTCTAAGGTCTCTACCCTCAAGGGAGTCCGCAGCTCTTCTTAGATTAGTATCATCAGCAAAATACTTTATGTTCATTCAGTCCCTGTGTACAGATCATTTATAACAAAAGTATTAAAGGGCACTTGTCGTAAAACTGATCCTTGGGAATCCCCACTGGTGACTGGCCACTAGCCTGATGTAACTCCCTTTGTGCCCAACCCATGAGCCAGTTGCTCACCCATGGCATGATGTATTTATCCAGCTGTGTGCTGCACATTTTTTCCAGAAGGATCCATTAAGAGTATCAAATGCTTTGATCGATTAAAAAAAATCCCCACGTCTTCTAGTTTCCCTTGGCCAACTAGATGGGCGACCTTGTCGTAAAAAGAAATTAAGTTACTTAAGAAAGATTTTCCCTTCACATGTCCTTGCTGGCTGTGATCAGTGCTGCTCATTTCATTTGAGTAAAAGAAGCCCAATGTTTCACAGAATAGGTTCTACTTGCAGATTTTAGGCTTGATGCTTTGACTTGAGCTTTGCAGGATAGAGGCAAGGTCATGTAAAATGTACCTTCAGAGCACTGAAAAAGGTCCCTATCTGGAAGTCTTTTTGCTTTCTTTTTCAGCCCTGTTTGGATGATTAGGCACTTGAAAAACAACTTTGAATAAATATTTAATCATAATTTGCTGGTGGACTCCAGGAATTAATATCTGGCATGAATGGTTATTACTACCGTGGAATTTCTGAAGTCAGAAGCTTAGCACTTTTTTCTCAGTTGGATAATGCAGACACTGCTGCAGCAATCAAGAAACAAACTTTCCCATTATCAGAACACTTAGGGGATATTAATCTGATTCTTTATTATGTTCATTAGTCAGTGTAAGTCTTAGCTAACTTATTTTTCATTTTTGTTCAGACCAGTGTATATATACCTATCTTTTCCATCTTCTATAAAATCTCTTCACACTAGAAATAAAACCCTTCTGGCAATGCTTATCATTACATGAGTTAACAAATTCCTCTTCTGTAGGCACACCCTAGAGTAACAGAACTTCAAATGAGATTATTTTGGCTCAAAATGGCCTGCAGTGTAATGTTCCATTATGGCCAGACCAGAAAGTTATGGTTCGCTTTAAGACCTTTGTTACAGGTGGCAGTGAGTGAATTAGTTCAAAATTAGTCTTCCTTGCAGTATTTTCCCCCCAACAGTTCAGCCCTTTGGACTGGTACATACATTGAAAATATAACAATCACCATAACTTCTACAAAATATCCCATTAATGCACATGAACAACTCTATTTACGTGGCCTGGGTTTAGGGACTTACTCCACATGTGTGTGCACTGTAAATAAATAAAGTAAAATAAAAATGTTTTCCTTTCTTTTTTTAGCAGGGCCTTGGTTAAAATAGGCAACAAATTGGAAACTTCCCCGATAGTCATCAATCAGTAACCTACTAAAATTGATTTAAGGGCATAGAGGCTATGGGAGTGTCATTAATACATCGTGTCACAGTGACATGAAGATGACCTGCCTGCCTTCTCAAGCATTTCTTGCAGGGGAGTCCTAGACAAATAATCTCTTATTTTTCATTGAGTAGGTCTGTGAGATCATGATAATGTATTGATCATAGAGTCATAGAATCATAGAATGGTTTGGGTTGGAAGGAATCTTTGTGTTGGAAGGAACCTGGCAGTTCCAACATCCCTGCCATGGCCAGGGACACCTTCCATTAGACCCATCCAAGGTGACCTTGAACACTTTCAGAGATGGAAACTCCACAATTTCTCTGGGTAACCTGTTCTAGTACCTCACCACCCTAACAGTGAAGAATATTTTTCCTAATATCTAGTGTAAACCTATTCTTCTTCAACTGGAAGCCATTCCCCCTTGTCCTGTCACTTGATTCATAGCTCACGTTGGGCACTAACTTTTTTTACTCTCTACACTTCACATTCACTTGTGGGGAAGGGGGGGGAAATCTGCACAGAAAACCCCCCAACAACAAAATAAAACAACTGAAATAATCTTTTTGTGAAGGTCACTTAATAAGGGTCCTTAGGCTGTTACTTCAATAGTATAAGGATTACCTGTTTATTCTATAGTTCCTCACATGTAGGATCAGGCCTGAGACTTGCCTGAGCACCAGACCACAGAAGTTTTCTGTTCCAAACCAGAAAGTTTCACTTCTTTCTAATGACAGAACATACACCATTTTCCTCTTTCTAACAAAGTATTGTTCTGCCCTTGCATTCTCCCATGTTCTATTCCTGAAGAGTTGCTGTGATTTATACTTGAAATGTACCTGGGTAAATGGAACATTTTAGTGATGCAAAAAAATTTTAAGGAGTATACTACTATTCATTTGCAAGTTGCAAAGAGAATATAATATTGAGAAGTATTAGATTTTCTAATATACAAGCTCAAAAAAAAAATGAAGCATGTCCATTAAGTCTTTGATGTCAGTGCTACAAAGCTGGTTCTTGGTATAACAAAATAAATGTAACTTAGTCATGCTTTTAATCCAGGCACTCTTCATCCTGTTGAGTGAGAGAGGCTTTAGGAGAAAATGACTTGATATGTTCAGTGTTCAGCTGGGTCATTTAATAAATTTTCTCAAAGGTTTGTCAGCTCCAATTTGCTTGCATCAAAAGCCCCATATAAAAATGATCTGGTGCAAAATTTTAGATAGATGACCAAAAAAAAGAATCAATATGTAGCTTGCAATTTAATTTTTACTATAAGAGTCATCTTGGAAAGATCTCAAATAAAAGAGACAGGTTTTTATGCATTAATCCCTTTTACCCTATGCATATTAACCCAAGTCACAAAAGTTTCTGTCCTAAAGAGAGTCACCATTTTGAAATTACCTGGATTAGGAAGAGACTGCGAGCAGTCATATGCTTTATGCCACTCTTGACAGTGGATGCAATGTAGATCTGTAGAAGTCAAAAACACACATTCCTCATTCCCCAATTCTTCTTTTCCCCTTTCTTTGCACCTTTCTTCCACAAAACATTAGGACTCTACCCACACGGTTTCTGTGTCTTAAGAGAGGAGCCCATTTCACATAGATGCTCTCAAGGAAAATCAAAGTTGCAGAAGGTGACCTTCACAGGAAGATGGCCAAAAGATGCTCTCCTCATCTTTGATTACAGAGCTGGCACTCTGAGCTAATACAAGACGATACTGGGGGGCAATTTTTCTACCATCCTCAGACCCAGACCCACATGCACATTGATATAGGACAAACATAATAAAAGTCATCTCAATGGTACAGTGCGAGTTATAATAACAACTACCCTGTATATTTAACTAGCCTGGAATTTTACAAACAAAGCTGATACTGTTGGTGAGGTTTCTGACAGTTCTAGGATAGAGAGAAACCTCTTGGTGACTAATAAATCTGAAAGTTTTTATGTGCAATTATGCACCTACCATTGCAAACCAAGCAATGTTCTTTTCAATTTCTTTTATGTGTTGCTGTAAATAGCAATGGTGTTCATGTTTCTTAAAAAGGACAAATACTTGTTTGATATACTGTATTTTCTGGACTGTGTGGGAATGAGTGAAAATTGGTAAGCCTTGATTTTCAGGTGAATGACACTGTTTTCTCTTTTATAGAATTACAACCTACAGAATCGCTTCTTTCCATAAGAGAAACTGAAAATAGGTCATCCAAATTATGTATTACTACACCGTACGTGCCCTTCAGATACTGGAAAAACTGAGGCATGTCAGTTAAATACAGCAGACAAAATAATATGCACATCAATCAGTGACTGGAAACAGTGTCCAAAATGTTATTTATTGCAAGTTTTCATCAAATATGCATTATTCTAATGATTGATACATTACAAAGACAGACACTTTGGAGAAAAATTATATGGAAGTAGACTAAAAAAGATTGCAGTCAACTTGGTGGGGAAATGTGGCTTAATTTAAAAATCATATAATTGTTATGGAAAGAGACATATAAATCAAACTTGTCAATGCTGACAAGGTTTTTATCAGAATTTCTAGTTCTCTATAGTGTCCCAAAAATCACCTAATGAGTATATATAATAAAGTCAATTTCCAAGCTGTTGCACTAAGAATAATGATATAAGTTTTCCTTTCTCTTTTATATTAGGAAAGTTTTATCTGATTTATGTGGATGACTTTGGTATGAAAAGAGAAAAGTGCGCAAATAGGGAAAAAAATCCACTCTGCCTATAAACTTACATACAGTACATTGTCCTAGGCACTGTTCAACATACAAACTGAGTGGAAGATTGTCTGATTTTTGGGGACTTTTTAAAATGTCTTCTTTTTTTCTTGGTTCTGGCATGAATGGGTAACAGCTTTAATGGAAAATAGCTGCAGGTATCACCATCCCTTTCCATCCATCCCTCCCCACCTCACACAGATGCACACAAACATATGCACACAATACCCATTGAATCCATTTTTCTCCCCCATTTTACAATAAATTCTGTGTGTTATTTAGTAATTGTGCTTGTGGTTTGCTCTCACATTCCTTTTTTCATAAATGAAGCTGTACGTTTACTGCTGTTCTTGTAAAATTGTCAAAAACTGATGAGGTTTTGGAATCAGGAGGCTGTATTTTAGTGTCTCTGCAGGCTAGTTAAGGGCAAGTTTTGAAAGAGTAGAGAGTAGCACAAGGAAAATCCAAAACCTAAAGACTGAGTTAACTGAAGACAAAGCAAGCCTGAAGACTTTATTGTAATTAGCCACAGCAGCTTCTAGTAACAGGTTGCCTTAACTTTACAGAGTGACTTGACAATGGTATGTAATCCTTTTTTTTCTTTTTTAAGTAAGAATTTGATTCCAAAGACTTAGAGACTCTGTTGTAGACAGTATTTTCCAATAACACTCACAAAACAAAGTAGCACTAATGGGCAGAAGATGGAGAAGGAAGAAGACAAATTTGTGGGGAAAAGAGCCTGCATCTGACAGTGTAACAGTGTGACAACTAACACTTTTTAGAGTTTAACTTTTAAATAGAGGGCTTGTGTGCCAGTTCCCTAAAATTAAAAATGGTTCCAGAGGAAATGACTTCCCAGAGAACAAGCCAGCCACTTTGGACAGACTGGACACAAGCCATCCACACAGCTGCCTGTGGCTCCAGCCAATTGCTGGTCTGCATGCTACTAGGGGAGTCCTGTATCTCCCACAGAGCAAAGAGCATATGGGCCTTTCCACAGCTGACTCAGACAGAGGAGGAGGAAAAAGTGTCAGCAAAACACTGGTGTTTGCTTTGCTTAATTATGGTGGTCATGAGAACTTTAAATGCCAAATAAATGTGTATAAAAAAAGGCGAGAGATTTTTACAGGAAGGTTGATGCTCCTCCCTACCCTGTAGCATGGGAACATATTTTGCACAAGGCTGTCTGATTTTATCCAATGCACATTTCAGAATGGCTCCTATTCCTACGCTCTGAGTAAACTCTAAGCCACATAAGCTGCAGTAATCTGTGCAGGGCCAACAGGAAAAAGTAGTGCTCATTTTTCTTCGGCTCTTACCTTTCCTGAAGCTGTTCAGAACTGGGAAAACAATACCACAGTGATATTTTTATTGCTGGTCAAAAATAGTTCACTGGACAGAAAGGGAAGAAAAGCTTTGCAGGCCTGGCATGGAGCCTATATTGTGCAGCTTTTTCTGGCACAGGGTATAAGCAGAGCTGCTCACCATAGACAGGTCTAATACCAAGACTCCTTTGGAAATACACAGCATCTCTAGTGATCACTAAAACATAAGAAAGAGCGTTGTAATGCCAAACAACAGAGGTGACTTGCATAATGCTGTCTCAATAAAGGAAATAACTGAATTTTTAGCTCTTTAGATATGCCTAGATCACATAGAAACTTGAACATTCGGGCCAATCCTTTTCATTTCGAATGATGCAATGAAGCCTCGCCCTCTAGTTACAGAATATAGATATTGGGGATGTTTTACTTGGTTAGTTAGTTGGTTTTGTCTTTTTATTTGTTTTGGTTTGTGTTTTTATTTGTTTTGGTGGGGGTTGTTTGTTTGTTTCTAAACCTGTTCCTAATCCTTCTTATTTTATGAATTGCATTTCTATGGAAAAAATGCAAATACTGGAGGAAATTTTTCCCTTTTTTGTCAACAAACACCAAATTGTTCCTGTAAAGCCCAAATCTTAAGCAAACAGGGAACCTACCCCATATTTCTAGACACAGAAGAGTTAATAAGTCAGTAGATGTTAGTAAATGTTAGGTCCACAAATATGATCACAACATTGCAATCTTGTTAGGTGTGCATTTATAATATAATACTTTTGCATTAGCATATGGAATGTACATATTTCTTTTGAAGGCCTCATTTCTCCCTCCAAAGCAGAGAATCATAAAGTAGTTCTTCATAATAGTCTTGAGTTAGATTATGTTCTTTTTATATGCATAAGCTTTTCACCTTTAAATAGAATTAGACTATGACCATGTAGAGGGTTTTGCTCAATGTAAAGGAATTGTAACATATTTCATATTATAAAACTAATGAGTTAGGCTTTGAGATCTAGAAACAAGGTTTGGTGTAAGAATCAGTTCTTGCTTTAAACACTTTTTCCCTTCTTTCTCTGCACAGTAATCTCACACATTTGAGCCAACCCTTTTCTCTAGCTTTCTCAGTGCGGTTGCTTAAAAATAGAGAGCCACAGCAACAACCAGAATTTTCCACCAGTGGGAATCTTCCTGCTGGCCCCATAAGTGTGGAATTAGCCATGTTTCTCCCTGGACATGGTGCACAGCAAAAGGCTGTGTGGGAAATGGCTTTGAGGCAGTTTAGGCATGCACGTAGGGGACAGGAGCTTGTGAGGCTGCTGTGCCCCATGTTTCCAGTCCAGCACATGGAGTTGCAGGAAGAGGATTGAGCAAGGAGTTTGAGGAAGACCTGCAAGGTAGCAAAGTGCAGTGAAACCAAGGACTTGAATCTGACATCTACAAGAACTCTTAGAGTTAATGATGAAGTCAGGCTGAAGTTTTGTCTTCAGTGACAGAAGAGGGAGAGGAAGAAATAGAGAGTGCTTTTGCCAAGATAACAACTTTGTGATAGCTATGAGGACATAAAATCTTATGCAAACAAAATTTCCATAGTTTCTTCCACAACTTCAAAGCAAAATGATAAACCCTATCCTCACAGGTTCATCTTGCTTAGATTACAACACAAGAAAATAAATTGCCATTATGTTTGTCTGTCTGGGACTTTAACTGCCAGATGTAGCTTATATACACCAACAACATGTATTGTTGGAAAAAAAAAAAAAAACATGGGATTTTTGTTGGGTTTTAGACCTGTTGAAGGAAGAACACAGTTTCATTACCCCTGGAGAAAGTGCCATATCTCTTTTTGGGTTTCTGGTGTAATAGTAAGATCAATTAAGCAGGCACCTTTATCAGCCTGCCTTACTATGCTGCCTTCTGTTCTTCTCTCTACTATTTCACCTACCTAGCTCATAGCAAAACCTCCCTGGATTTCTTTCAACTTAATGAGTAATGAAACATTTCTTTCTGGCCTACTTTTCAGTCCTCTCTTCCCTCCAAAACATCTGTGAACAGTGACCTGTCCAGCAAAAAGTGTATGTCTTCTTTTAGGGGAAAATTGTGTGAGATGAACTGTTGCCTAGTGTATTGGTAAAACAAATATAATATTCATGTACAAGTACTACAGCCATAGACAGAAATGTCTATAAAATTGTATATATACGATTCAGCCATCCTCAGTATAATGAAGGACAGTGTCTGTAGGACTTTTTCTTAAACTTCACCTATTCTCAGTTTTTACTTTCTCAAGCCATGGAATTTACCCCATTTCCTCTGGGAAATAACTTCTACCTTAATGAATCCTGCTCCTTTTCCTACTTAAATGTAGCTTTTTTTTACTACATCTCAATGCTATTAATTGATGGTCACTTCCCATCTTAATCATTTCCATTTGTTACATATTATTGCAATCCTTGAAATACAGAGGTTAAGAAGCTTTGAGCTCAATACACCATCTCAACTAATTTGAATTGTGCACAAATTTCAAACCTTATCTTCTAAATACCAGTGGATGGCTTTAGACACAGAAGCACTGATTTTTTGGAGAAACTGGTACAGGATGGGCTAGGTCTAGGAAGTCTAAAACCTTTGATAAAATCATGCTGTAAGCTTCAGTGAAGTGTCCTAAATCCAAACCCACATTAGCAAATTTGGGTCAGAACTACTCTAAGCATAGTTTATTAATGTTGAGAAATCTATATTAAAATCCTCTGTATTATCTTGGCTGATTTCTACAAAGGCTTTGAATTCAAAATGCTATTATGGGAGTGTATGCCAATTTTGTCCTTAATTAACCCATTAAGCCTTGTCCTGCTGTCAGTGGATTATATAAATACAGCCAGAGCGCACTTACCCTGCAGACAAGAGGAAGAAATGCTACTCTTACTACATTCATGCTCTGGTTTGATTTTCCCAGAGCCATTGTTCTCCTTCGGAAGATGATGAGCATTTCCCAAGTTTATGACTTTGGGCTGGATTCTACTGTAGTGAAAGCTGTCATAAAGTCTGCTGATTGCAGTCGAGATACAGACCTGATTTATAGGCAGCCCTGATCTATAGCTATTGGCCTTTTTGACTGGGAAATTTGGTCTCAAGTGTATGAGTTGAAAAATAGTATTAACAAGACCTGAAATAAACCTCCATCTTCCCAATCTCTCACAGAGAGCATCATCATTCTAATTAAATGTCTCTAAAGAATTAAAAGAAAAAAAAAACAAAAACCTGTTTAAGGTTGCAAATGTCTTTTAATTGTGCTTTCTGTTCCTCAGGGAGAATTCCAGCTGAACAAGAGCCTTGTGAGAAAGCTCAAGCAACCGATCACTTTAACCACATTGGAACTACATTAAGCATCTGAATATCTCATTTTGTCACATTGCTCCCCCTACAAATGCTTGTGTTTAAGATGTCAAATCTGTGCCTTGATTATAAAGGAAGAGAGAGTTCTGAGATAAACAAGAGTTTTGGGAAAGAAAAACAAGAGTCATTTATCTCTCAGATTGGGACAATTTACCATGCTCCTGCTGCTATGAGAAATATTCTTCACACCAGGTCTTCTCAGGAGATTATCCACAGGGAGAGGAAAGTGTTCCCACCATGCCAGAAAGTAAAAAAACATCCAACAAGTATCAAAACAACCCTCCCTGAAGCCTGTTGGGATGAATTTTTTGGGAATCCTATGATGGTGAGAATGAGGCTGGAGGGAAGGAGAAGGAGATTTAGAAGAGAAATTACTTTTTTAATAGAAAATCTCCTTTCTTGGAAGCATACACATATCTAGGATGCAAGATGCCACTCTTGCTAATGCTTACCTTGTCTCTAACAAATGAAGCCCGCTGCTTGCAAGCAGGAATTTTCAAATATAAACGCTATAGGCAAGCTGCTGAACAGAACTGTGTGAACAGCCTGCTGCCAGGGCTGCTGCTGCTGGAACTGGTGCTTGGAGACCTCTTAAATGTGTGCCACTGTCTTTCTGTGCTCCCTTGTGCACCCATTCTTTTTTGTGATGACCAGCTAACTTGAGTATTGCAAATCTACTTGGGGGTGTATAACCTGCCATAGCTTTAAGATTTCATTGCCTTGGAAATGTTTCAGCAAGCAAAGTGTATCCAGCAACTTAGGAGACATTTGACCTCCCTCACCAGTTTCCTACTTGTGCTGCTCTTGTAAAGAGGCTGCTGGCAGGTTTATATTTACTATTTAAGTACCCACAATTGTACTGAAATTTTTATGGTCATGCAAATGAATGAAGATTGAAATCCATTTTCTTGATTACCCCCGCTGTGAGCTCACGAGAGCTAAGATATCTTGCTTACTTGCCATAATCTTAAAGCTCATGAAGAAAAGCTCACAGTATGCATAAATTAGATGTACTAAACAGAAAGGGCTAATAAGGCCTGAGGGCTTGCTTCTCAGCATGGAGTTCAGCCATGTGAGCTTTCCAACACTGAGCTCAAGATATAATCTCCATATCCTGTACTGCAGTGTGATTGAGCCTCTCTCCTTTTCTTTCTCCTGAAGACTGTTTCTTGATGCAAATGTGCTCTGATAGCTGGGAGCATTTAACCTTTATTTCCTCAGTAACAGACCTCAGAACTCTGATTTGCATGTATGAATCATTACTGGATCCATTGCTCTGCTGCCCACTTAGATTCCTTAAAGGAGGCCTTCACTAGCAGTTCGTGCCAGCTGACTTAATTCCAGCACGAAGTTTACTTGAGTCCCATTCATTGAGGAGCTGACCCCACCTGCTCTCTGCCAAAGGAGGCCATGGTTATGACTACAACGAGAAGAGATGCAATTTTTTCTTACTTCCAAATTATTCTTACATGTTGTAAAAAAAAAGATATACGTCCAAAAGCATGGTTTTTATTCACAAAGACTCTGCAGATCAGTTATGACCTGTACCTTAAGGGGGAAAAAAAGTCATTTCTGCAGAGTGCAGCCATAACTGTTGTCTCTGTGTGGTTAGAGAACAAATTACTAGTGCCAGGATGCATCAGTGATCTATCTTAAATGTGTCGATGAACATGAGGTTCCTTTGCTTTGTATTATACATTATACAAGAAACAGAAATGGGATTGGCCAAAAGGGACTCAATGCTGCTCCTTTCTCCCCTTGAAATAGATAGTTTTCCGAAGAATTTTACAATCTGAGTGCTCCACTATGATAGCTTTTGCAGTACTGCATGTCTCCACCCTGCTGCTATATTTGAAAGCTTATTGCAATTACTACTATATTCCATATATATGTATAAATTTATATAAATATATTTATATATCTTCTCTATATATATAGAATAGTAACATGGAAATGCTGTGTTGATCCTGGGAATCTTGCCTGAGCCCTGAGTGAGCCAATGGGCATTGGACTATGACTGTTAATATTCATGCAGATGCTGGCTTGGTCTCAGGCAGCACAGAGAGGTGCCCACCTCTGCTTTCTGGAATGACGTTTGCTTATGGATGTTGACTCCTTAACTCTTGTCTGGGAGACTCAGTTGTTTCATGGTTCCAGATATAAAGCTGATGCTTACACTGTTCTTCTCTTTAAAGAAATTATCATTAACAATACTTAAGATTCATGGCACTCCATTGTAAATGTTGATAGCTGTAGAGGCAATTTTCACTTCCTATTTATGTCAGGCATAAACCTGATGAATTTATTAACTGGATTTATGCAGTTTGTTGGTGATGACAAGAAAAATATTAAAGTTTTAGTTAACACCTTTTTTTCGTGGGTATAGAACAGGCTGAGCTTTTGATTTGTTTATTTGAACTTCAAGTCACTGCATATATGTATATATGTTTATATATATAAGGTTTGCCTCTGTGTGGATTATGTGCTCTTAATGAGTATTAACAGCATTAATCTCTGTATATTTTGATTTAATTTGACTGTTGAAATTTGACTTTGAAACAAGGCCTGCAAAGAAGACCTTGTTTCAAGTTTTGGCAGTAGATTTCTAACACTTGTTAAAAGAATCATGAGAAGCTTCATATCACAGTTTCAGTACCTCAAGTTATGCAAAAGCATTAAAAACCAAATGCCACACTAAGGGTAGAAGGATCCCTGGCAACACAGGCTGGTTATGGAGCTGCTTTGTACATGGTGAGTCCACTCCTGCAGAGTGCCCTGGCAGCTAGGGGTATGCTGGTCAGCCCCAGCCAGCACACAGCCTACACCTCCAGCAAAGGGCTCTTTCTCCTGTACAAAGCACTGTGCTTAGTTTGGGGCACCTACATAGACTTTTCTACCTTTAGAGTGAAAAACAGTGGAGAATTTATTTCTAATCTGCTGCTGCCAGAAGGGAGATCACTGAGAATACCAAGCCATACTTCCCTCAGAGGGATACAGCAAAAGGGCAAGAAGCAGTACTTAAAAGGTACAGTATTTGAAGACCTAACTGGATGAAACAGGGAAGGGGGAGAGGGACATCCTGTTAAAGCCAGTCAAGCATTAGATTAGTGTCCAGAAAGTCATGGGATCTCCGTCTTTGGAGATCTTCATAACTCAGCTCTCAAAAGGCATGGGAAACATGATCTAGTTTTTAAATTAGCCCTACTTTCAGAGGGCTGGACTAGATATTTCCAGGTGTCCCTTCCAACCTCATTTTTTCTTTTATTTTGTGAGTGCCCAATGTTTAAGCAAGTTTTGGCATTTTTAAGTCTACCTTTTCTGGACACACAGAGAATAACAAGCATGGATCTGGGATAAGATCCCTGGGTGATGTTAGGATTTAATCACTCACTAGCAGCTGTGGTGCAGTGGTGTGGTACCAGCAGCACTAAACCGGAGATCATAAGATCAATGTCAGCCTTGGATAGTCAAGCATTCATAAAAAAGGGGGGGTCTTGCCTTTTAGCTACAGGTTTTCTACTTCCTCCACTTCCTCCTGTGTTCTCCAAGCCTGCCTTGGAACTTGCAATTTCTCACAGCAATTAACCAGACCTCTGAGTTGCCCCATTTGTGGATACCCAGTGTGGAGAGATGAGGGACAATAGCTTGAACTGAAACTACTAATGCTCTTAGCAGGGCAAGGAGAAAGTGACTAGCAATTGAAAATAAAGACCATTTTATGTGGCCTAATCAGAGGATTATATTAGGAGAATATGCACTTGGCATGAAAATAAAACAGCAGTATTTTGTCCCTGAAAAATTCCAAGCCTTCCATCCAAAACAATGCATTTTTTCATGTGTGATTTCCAGTACCATAAATATCTGGTAAATAGAGGCTTGCTCAGTATATCAGTATGAAAAGTGCACAGACTATCAATGGCCTGTTTAAAAAAAAAAAAAAAAGAAAGAAAAAAAGAAATTTAAAAAATTATAGTGTCTCTTTTCATTTGAAGGAACCTACAATTCATTTGAATTTGAGAGGAGGGACAGAGAAGAAATGGTCAGTAAGTTATTTCAAATCCATTTTGGAAAATTAAATATTTTAATGCATTTTTACTGAAAAAAATGACAAAAAATTTTCTGGCATTTATAGTCTTTCAGCAAAATAATTTTGAAACATTTTTTAAAATAATTTTTCAATCACATACTATCTGAAAACTCTCTTATGAATACAAATCTTATGCCATTTAATAAAGCACTAGTACAGCAATTTATTGAAATAAAATGTTTATTTACCTATAGCATCTGACAACAGAATTCACTTGGGTAAAATTTCAGTGTGATTTATCCCCTGAGCTTCACTAAATATTGCTGCAGCTGCATGTTTTAGGCCACTGAACAGCAAAGAAAAGAGAGACATTAATTGTATCTCTTACCATGGCCAAGACATACATTTACTAGATTACAGCAATCAAATAGCATGTATGTCCTTTTTTCAAAAAAAGAAAACAACCCCAAGTCTGTCTACCAAAAAATGCTTGTGTAGGGGATTGTGCACCATATATTTCCCTTCTAAAAGACCTTGTCATCCTTTATACCAGTTGTCATACTGTCAGCTCTAAGTTTGATTAATGTGGAGGAAAATAGAGGAGAAAGCAAGTAGAAGAAAGAAATTCTGTACACAGCTAATGGCTTTAGAGGGGGCAGGGGGTGTTGGCCACAGATACAGTGAGTGAGGATTTCAGAAAGAGAAGAATACTGAGTATACATGCTTGTTTACATCTAAAATGTGTAGTTACTGCAGGACTGATCAGACCTGTCTTTTTCAGGAGCTAGCTGACTCAGACCAGTGGATTTGATATAGCTGCATGTTTCGCCATTTCTGTGGGCATTTAATTTGCCACAGTGATATCCCAAAATTTCTACCTCTTTGTCTTCGTCTGCTTCTAATTCTTTCCTTTAACCATGTCTAGTTAAGCCAAAAGTGGCTGGAAGCTAGAGAAAGAGTTTAAATCACTTGGAACATTGACCAGTGTTCAACATCTTTAAATATACAGGCACTATATATTCTAACAGCCTTCTGGCTTTGCCACAGCGCAGTCATTTCATCATTTCCTAGGCCTTTTCCCTGATATTGTTTATGTGTCACTTACTATAGCAAAGCAGTCTGACTAATTATCTTTCATTCTTTTCCTTTCATTATAAAAGAAAATCTTTAGAAAAGGAGATAAATAAAAGATAGCTGTTTTCTTCTTTCTGTCAGTGACCTTCTATTTGTGTTTAAAGAAAAGCGTTTCTGTGTGGGAACTCTGCACATCCTCTGGATCCTTGTTTGGCCACTGATGGTTAAACCTTTACCAGAGAAGGAATGGCTTGACCAATGGGACTTTGTAGATCTGCATCATGTAGTGCAATCTTCTGGAGGGATGGAGTTAAGGAGATGGACATCTTTGTCAGCGTGCTTTCTAGAAATTGTTATAGCAATGGGACTTTTCTGCATGTTATTGCAAGGTTATAAAATGCAAAGTTTGTAAGCTTGATCCTGGTGTCATTTATGGCACTGCACCACTGCTAACATTTTGAGGAAAAAAACCAGATGTGTGCTGGCATGATTAAGAAGAGAATCAGTTCTGTCCATGAAGCTCTTGCCATTGTGTACTTAAACCTTCCTCAGGTGTCTTCAGGAACTCTCCCTCTGCAATCCAATGAGACACTCATCTGGGCTGGAAACTCTGAATAGAAAAGGTGATATTCAACTCTCCTAACTTTTTACAGTCTAATAGAAGGCAAGCCATTGAGACTTTCTTTGTGATGAAGAGCTACAAAGTAGATTGAAAGAGGGAAAGGGATGCAACCAGGCCTGCTAAAGATAAACCTGGGAGTGACACACCAATGTGTGAGGGATGGGCTGCAGGGAGATCATCCAGTCCACCATATGGAGGTAGGGAATGGAGATCCATGCAGCAGAAAAGACAAAAGGGTTGTTAGTGTGCTGGAAATCACAGAAATGTCTTAGAATCATCACATGGGAATTAGGGCTTCTCCTGCTTAATAGGTGGTGGGATCAACAAGATCCCAGCTGAAGAGCATTTACATCAATACACACAGCATGGACAACAAACGGGAAGAACTGGAAGTCATGGTTCAGTAGTAAAATTATGGTATGGCTGCCATGACAGAAACATGATGGGACAAATCATGCAACTGGAATGCTACAATGGATATCTATAAATTCTTTAGAAGGAATCAGCAAGGAGGGAGAGTATGGAGCGTTTTGGTTGTCTGAAGCTAAATAATGGTGATGATAGGGATGAGTTTATGGGTGAGAATCAGGGGGGAAGCCAACAAGGCAGATAGCCAGGTGGGAGTAGTTTGTTATGTACCATCCAACCATGATGAAGAGGCAATGAAATATCCTATATGCAACTGGGAAAAGTTTCAAGTCATTAGCCCTTTTTCTCAACAGGAATTTCAACTTACCATATTTTGAAAATTTCGAAATAAAATATCGTGGAGAGTATAGGAGGTTCCTGGAATGTGTGGAAGATAACTTCCTTACACAGCAGGTGAGTGCACCAAGTAAGGAAGGGAACCCACTGGACCTGTAGTTTGTGGACAGAGAAGGGCTGGTGGGTGATGCAATGGTCAGAATCCATCTAGACACAGAGATCATGAAATAATAGAGTCTTCAGTTCTCAGGGAAATCAGAAGGGGCGTCAGCAGCCATCTTGGGCTTCCAGAAGGCAGACCAACTTATTTAGGAGCATGGTTGATGGAGTCCCTTGGCAGGCAGTCCTGAGGGGCAGAGGAATTCAGGAAGGCTGAACATTCTTCAAGAAGTAAATCTTAAAGGCACAGGAGAAAGCCATCCCCATGTGCCCAAAGACAAGTTAGCACAGAAGAAGAAAAGGAAGGGGGAAAAAAAAAAACACAAAGAGGAGAGTTTACGACCTTTAGAAGAATGGCCAGTCAGTTCAGGAGAACTAAAAGGTGTTGTGAGGTTATGCAGGGAGAAAATTATAAGGGCTAAAGCCCAGATAGAACTTAATTTGCCTGCAGTTATAAAAGACAATAAAAGTGTTTCTTTACATTATCAACCAAAGAAGGGCTAAGGAAAATCTATGTCCTTCACTGGGTATTGGGGGGAACTTACTGACAAAGGATGAGGAAAAGACTGAGGTACTTAATGCCTTTTTTGACTCAATCTTACAAGACAAATTATTCTCAGGGTACCCAGCCCTCTGAGGTGGAAAACAGGAATAGGGAGCAGAATAAAGTCACCGTAATCCAAAGGTAAATGGTCAATGACTTGCTAAGCCACAGAGACAAGTCTAAGGGCCCCAATGGGATCTACTAAGGGTTCTGAGGGAGCTAATGGATGAGCTTGTCAAGCCATTCACAATAATTTACAATCAGTCCTCATCAGTCAAGGAGGTCCCAGCTGACTGGAAGTTAGCAAACATGACCCCGATCTACAAGAAGGGCCAGAAGAAGGTTCTAGGTCTTGTGAGTCTGTGCCCGGAAGATTGTGGAGCAGATCATCTTGAGTGCCATCGTATGGCATGTGCAGGATCACCTGAGGATCAGGCCCAGTCAGCAACACTACAGGCTTGGGGAAGACTCACTGGAAATCTTCCAAATGGAAAAAGACCTGGAGGAGTTGGTTAACAGCTGGATGAACATGAGCTCTCAGTTGCATCAGAAATAGTGAGGCCAGCAGGACCAGGGCAATGACCATCCCGCTATACCCAGCGCTGGTGAGGCCACACTTTGGATTTTGTGTCCAGTTCTGGACACCTCACCACGAGTACATTGAGGTGCTGAAGCATGTCCAGAGAAGGGCAACAAAGGTGGTGAAGGGTCTAGAGCACAGGTTTTATGAGGAGCAGATGAGGGAGCTGGGTTGTTTAGCCTGGAGAAACGGAGAACTTATCACTTTCTACACAATTCCTGAAAGAGGTTGTAGCAAGGTGGGGGTCGGTCTCTTCTCTCAGGTAACAAGCAATTGGAGGAAAGGAAATAGTCTCATACTGCAGCAGGAGAGGTCTAGATTAAGTATTAGAAAAATTTCCTCATGGGAAGTGTTATCAAACATTGGAATGGGCTACTCAGGGAAGTAGTGGAGCCACTGTGCTTGGAGATGTCTAAAAGACATGTACATGTGGCATTTAGGGACATGGTTTAGTGATGGACTTGGCAGTACTGGGTTACTGGTTGGACTTGATGATCTGAATGGCTGTGAAAATCATGGAGTGGTTTCCATACAAGGAACTATTTAATAGCTTAGAATTCTTCAGCCTGGAAAATAGGACAGCTGATTCAGTCTGAGACAGCTGATTAATGTGAGAGTAAACATCTATAAAATTGCAGACTGGATATGTATGGTTGATTGCTCAATATCTTCCAACACACGACCTTAAGGGATCAAATAAAAACACGAAGTTCAAAACAAACAGAAGAAGGTGGTTCTCATCATGTCAGGTTAGCTGGGCAATTCTTTGCCACAACAGTTGTGGTAGCTAAATGTTGGCCTGGGTTCAAAACCAAAAGAATTTTACAGAAGGGAAAATTTTACATAAGTAAAAAGCTATACATATTTTCAGATAATCTATAGCTGAAAGTTGTTGAAGGCTGAAAGAGTATTTCAGAAAGTAACATGTAATTTCATTATTTTTGTACTCTGAGGGCTTTCTTTTGACTACAGTGGCAAATACAGTGGGGTTGGGTAAGTGATTGTTCTGATCTATGCCTGTGTGTATATTCTTGTCAGGGATGTGTATTTACTACCAGTCTAATGGATGTGTTACAGAAGTTTTGTTATGAAGACAGAATTGGAGCTATTATAACTTTTTCTTATCAGGCAAAGTAGGCAGCATGTGAGCAAATAGACAATTGTTTCTTGCTCTCCAGTCCTACTCTGAGATATTTAACCTATTTGCTTACTAAAAAAAAAAAAGTCCTTATTTATCCTTTATATACATGCCTATTATGTAGCAAAGAACAGAAACATACTTGCAAGGACTTGATAAGATCTGATGACAGGAAGTTGATATAAGTGAAATTCATATAATAAAAGAGCTATGGATTTTTTTTTTACTTTTTTTTGTGGAGGTAACTAAACTATTACATAACTAATTTTTTTAACATAGGGAATCCTCTACTAAGCAATGTTTTTTAAAAAGACTGGGCATTTTTTGAAAAGTTGCAGTGTTACTCAACTGGAAGTTAAATTTTTGATGTAGGGTTTTTTTAATGCAGACTCCCTTGTGTGTATCAGCACAATATCAGACCATTTTTGTCTTTAAAAATCAATGAAACAACTACTAAGAGGCAAAATCAGTTTCAGTTCTCAGAAAGTAAATAGAGGCACAGGAAGATCAAGTGATGAATGCAAGTTTGTTTTGGGACAGACTCTATCTTCCTGACAATAACTTAGTGCTTTGTCTAGATTAGGTATCCTCTAGTGAAGGGCTTTATGGGTCTGTAAGAAGCTCTACAATAAAGCCTTGACTAAAAAGCATATACTTAGCTTTTCAGAGAGTGCAAGGAAGCACAGTATTCTCAGTGCAAATGCAGAGATTTATACCAACCAAAGAACTGGTTTACAAAATCTGTCAAGGACACTGTGGTAAAAAGGCATCATTCTAAATTGTAATTGTTTTCTGTGTCAATTTGTAATAAGTAATCTACAACCAGGCTGAGACAGCATTATCTCTGATTTTGTGAGCTAATCTCCAATCTGTAAAACATGCTCTGTTTGGATTATCTACAGGGTGCACATTTCTCAGTGAATTTGTTTTCTTTGAGTAATGGGAATACATTCAAGGAAATTAATTTGCAAACAGATACAGTTGCTGCTGGATGAATGGGTTCTCTCTTTGCACTTGAGGTGTCATGTTGCTGGTATCGGCTGCTGGCCTGCGCAGGAATCTTTGGAATGCTTGCCAGAAATTTTCCTATAATATTCTCAGGAAACTTACCTAACAGCTTTGTAGTCAGAGAAGTAGATACAAACCCCCTGCCTGCCACCTCAGAGCTTAACTAGTTTGAGTTAGAAGAGGGGGGAGAAATATCACAGCGTAGCATATTCCTTTTAATGCACCTGCCGACTGTAGCACATATGTGACTGCCAGAAATAATTTGTCCTCATCACACTTTTTCCATTTCAAGTCTTTCCATGGTCCTAGTGTGGAAATGCAACACAAAGCTGGTTATGACCCAACTGATTTTATTTCACAACATTGGCTCCAGTATGGTTGGTTTTGTGTTTGTACTCCAGGCAAACTGGAAACCATGCATCTCTCAGAGTCTGGGGTTGAGCAGAAATAATGACCAGAAATTTGGCTGCCTGAAGGGAGAAGTAAAAAGCCACCTCATTATCCCATTGAATCACATAGCTGTGATTTGTCTACAATAACAAAATAAAAATTAGAAGTGAAACGTAAAGGAGGGAAAATTACAGAGGAAGGAAGGATACATAAAGGAAGGATAGTTCACTACAATTGCAGAAGGCAGGGAAGTAATGCAAAAAATCAGGTTAAAAAATATATTTGAAAAATGAAGGATTGAATGCATCTATGAGTAGAAAAGTGAATCTTTGAAAACATGACTTCCTGAAGATCCTGTATCTTGTTCTTTGAAGCTCTAGTTGTTTTTTTACCACACTTATTGTTGATAGCTGCACTGATGGAGGGAAAGAATTGGGAAGTTCATTTCTATTTTAAGCTCTGCATTCCTAATGCAAAACAAAAAGCTCTGACTTCTATCAGAAGGCTCTTGTTCTTGACTAGGGCTCAGTTTTTAATGGAGAAAGGGCTGAGAAAAGTTTGTTTCAAAGTAAAGGCCTGATGGCAGTCTTCTGGACAGGATTCCTCTTGTTTAGCTGAAGTACCTTGAAAGAAGTGTCAAGTATAATCTGGTTATCCAAGCTCCCTCTGTGGTTGCTTTAGAGAGAAATGATTCTCCAAAAGGCATTACTTCCCACCTAAGATAACTGTCTCAGTTAGCAAGATGACTAATTTCCATTAAATGCCTATATCTGTCCTCTGGCAAAAACCAGAGGCCTAACAACTAGATTAACTAAATGTGCAGTCACTGGATGGCTATAGATAGGTGAGACGAATCCCATCATTAGCTAGAAGCATACAGCCTAATTCAATTTACAACTTCCTGGATTTTTTTCTGTTGTGCAGACAGCAGGAAAAAGGTTCTTACAAAAGAGTGAAGACATCTGAAATAGACAGTCCCATCATTTTTGTTTCAGTATCTTTTGTACAAGAGAAAAATATAGCTTTTTGTCTCTATTTCTCAGCTAGGTCAGATGATAAGGTGGTGTACACCATGAAGAAGCCCTGGGTGGTGTTCCTGTTGAGAGGCAACAGGAAGAATTGTCAGGTGAGTCAGGTCCAACTGTGCTAAGGAACAAAAGTCTGAGGTGGAGAGGCTAGCTGCTGATACTATGGGAATCTGAGAGGACACTTATTAAAACAAATTTCTCAGATTCCAAAAAGAAAAAATCCTCTTTACCAGGAACTAACAGAGCCAGAATATAGCCTAAGTTAAATCTTTTGTGTTTGTGTGTGTGTGTATGTGTGTATCTATACACACACACACATATATATATTTATATAAAAATAATTATTCCTGTAGTTGTCTGAAGATAAAGAACAAACATAAATCTCAATGCTGAAGAAAAATTATTTTAGCAAAAAGCATTTTCTTTTGTTTAGTTGCATAAAATGACTTTCCCATCTAGGCTGGGGTCAATTTTTCAATTTGTATAAATCAATGTACTTCTATGAAATGAAAGTAATTCTTGTGCCTTCCCCCTTCATTTTTCAAAATTCTTTAGTCTCATATCAGTACTAAAAAAGATAGAATGACATCTCGTGTCCTTGAGAGATTTAAGGCCTTGCATTTAGCTATATCTAAAGAAAAAAATTTATTCCAGGGACCCAATTACACTATCTTTATCCCTGCAATACAATTAAAGCATGTCTCCATTTCTGTGGTGTGGAAGGGACCTAAATTCTCTCTCCAACCATGCTAAAGCCTCTTTATTCAAGGTTATAACATGGTTTGGGAATATGATTGAGGCTTTTGACACAGTAGAAATGATTGTCCTTTGACTGTATTCAGGTCGTCTTTGAAGCTGCCCATGGAACAGAGCCTGACCTTCATGGGAGCACAGATAGCCTTTGCCATACTGTTTTGTAATGTCATGGTCTAATTGCAAGGGTCACTTTGGTCACCAAAAAATTTGAAGGCCAAGGGGGACCCAGTAATTTTATGCTGCATATGGGGTGACAAAGAGTACAGCTCCTTGCACTGAACCTATCATAAAGGACTTGTAGTGTAATGTGAGGGACAACCATAAAGTTTGTAAATTTACATCTAGTTAACTAGAAGTCAAAAAAGGAAAAATATGTGCGCTGAGCTTCTCTACTGTGAAAATATATGTGGAATAGAGAGTCAGGAGAGAACTAAAGTCTTCTATCAAGTAGAAGGCAGACCGGTGCAATCATGTTCATTCTACAGAATTTGAGTGGAATAAAATTACAGATTTTGTGATGTTAAAACCTTTTATGAAGTTATACCAGTTGGGGTTTCTCTAATTGTTCAATAGGGTGAAAAATATCTTTTGAGTGTGGCAGGAAAGGAAGGAACATTTTGTTCTGACATTTTCTGAACAAACAGTATCATATTTATAAAGCCGTTTTTCTTATTCTCCTACAGTTCCAATAGAAAACTTACAAATGTGTTTTAAATGGATTAACATACATACAAGATTGCATGTATTTTCTCAAAATGAAAACTTTAATTTCGTCTCATTACTGTTAAGTCTTCTGTTTGCTTAAAAATTAATTTGAATTTTAAAATTCCCACTCACATGCTTAAGCAAATTATTTAAATGAAAGAAACACTATTTCAATAAAACAAAAGTGTATTTACCACAATTAGTTACAGTAGGCAGTAGCTACTGCTCTCACTTAAACTACTCCGGGCCATGTTGACTAATGTGTCACTAGAGTGCATGTTTAATGCTACAGGAAGCTCCACCAAGTTTCTGTTTACGAAGAAGGTAGGCCCTACAGAAGAAGTTGCTTTCCTGTATCACCAGGACCACAGAATATTGATTAGTTTACTAGAAACTGTGCTAGCAGATTTCTTATGACTGTCCTAGCACAAGCAGCTGAAGATTCAGGAGGTACTCTGTGTATTCTCTGGGTCTTTTCACCTTGGTGCTGTCTCATTTGTTCATGACTATTTGTATACCACTGGTACACACGTAAAAAGTATCATTTAATTGAATAAAGAAGAAAAAAACTAATGCTCTTCAGCCCCTTCCATGCACAGCTTAATAATGTCCTGACGCAACTTTATTCTTAAGCAAGGAATAAACAAAACTAAATGTACAATGCTTGATCACTAAGATCAACTTAATGATGTTTGACAACCTGCCAAAAGGCAAGGAAGAGGGACAGGACAACAGACTGTAAAAATGCACAATAGCTACTGCTGATCTGCCAAAAAATATGTTCAGCCCTTCTGGGAAAAGGTTTGGCTTAGCACAAAAGTGATGCTGTTGTGTTTTCCATGAGTTGTCTCCAGAGAGTTGGTGGGATTTGCATGTGATGAAAAATAGCCTCAGATTATCCTGCCAGAGAAGGAAAAAGGGATAGAAGGCTTGGCTGGAGTACTGAAAATTAATCAGGTCCCTGTAAAAATTAATCAGTCCTGCCTCTTCATCCTGTCCCCTAACATGAGGAATAAAGTACATTTTACTAAACTGCAGTACCAAAAACACAGGGAGCCAAACAGAGCTGAACAGCATTTAGCTGCATTTGTCAGTCACCAAATATCATGATCAGAAAAGCTTG
This sequence comes from Geospiza fortis, assembly GCF_000277835.1. NCBI lineage: Eukaryota > Metazoa > Chordata > Aves > Passeriformes > Thraupidae > Geospiza > Geospiza fortis. The sequence continues at coordinate 983,250 of NW_005054359.1, read as the reverse complement.
TCACAAGGGGGAAGAGTTTTAATAGAGCAACTTCATGAATTTACAGTAAATATTTATGCCAGTACAAGCAGAATTGGTGCAAACAGTAACCCAGAGGGCCAGGCTGAGCAAAGATCAGGGTCCATGGAACAGAGAAGCCCTCAGCCTGGCCAGTCTCACCCATGTGAAGTCAGTAGCCCGTCTGTGCTGGTCACACCAGCCCACTGCTCTGCCTCAGCTCCCCACGTGTGCCAGCTGCCAAGAAAACCCACCAGGCTGCCCTGGTGGTTGCGGAGATCTCTTGTTTCCCATGCTAAATCACGAAGCAGATAAGGAGACCAATGTAATGGCATGGCTTTACACCATGGCGGATGCATACACTCCTGCTCCCTGGAGGGATCACGTTTGGTGGGGCTGGCTCCTGTCAGTGAGCATACCATGTTTCTACAAAACATATTTTGTGGTATCACTTTCCCTGGAGAAACATACAGAGACTCAGCATGTAAGAGTCTGCTAGATCTCTAAAACAAGCAAAAGCAAAAACACACACACACCCCCCAAGAAAAAAAATAAACACTATGCTAGTTATTTATTTCTTCTCTAGGATGAGGTAGGAGCAGGGACAGGGGGAAGGGATTAAGGGTTTGTAGAGAGTTTTTATTTTCCTTTTTTGTAAGGCACTGGGAACAGCAAGGGATAGAGCTATTTACAATGTGAAATAAATGTGCAGCTGTGTGTAGTAGTAACTGTAATAGACAAGAGACTATAAAAGGTGATGGGCTGGGGAAGGTGATGGGGAAAGAGAGCCAGGCGTACTAAGTGGGTAGAGAGTTTTAGGAGCCCTGACAGAAGCAGTGGAATAAGGAAGAGGAATTGTAGTGGAAAGGAGAGAGATGGAAAGATAATGAGAAATTGGGAAGGAAGAAGGTAGTTAAACCTATTCAAGACAGCTAGAAGTAGAATGGAAACTGAGAAGAGGAAATAAGATTGAAAAGCTCTCACTGATGCATGTCAGAGAGAGCATGTAAGAAATTAAAAGGAGAAAAATGAGGAAAACAAGATGATTACAGTTATTTCTTATACAGCTTAACAGAAAATACAAATCATTTTGCTTATATATGTGTGTATATGCATGCATGTATGTTAAATAAAATAAAGCATTCCCTATCTCTGAAATATTTCTTTCATGGTTGGGGTCTCCCTTTTAAGGCTATAGAATGACAAGGAAAACCATATGAAACAGACACTTTGTGCTGATTCCATGCCTTTATCTCTCCCTGCTATTCAACATTTTGGATGATAGTTTTGGCAGAATTGCACAATCATTTGAGATTCTGGATTTTTCAGGCATGCCTGTGCAAATTGCTCTGTGCTACATAGGGATAACTGGTTCTGACAGCTTCCAGGTAGGGCTTCTTCTCTCTCCATATCCTCAGCATGTAAATTAGATGCCTGTTAGATGTCCACAGATGATGTGAAATTGAGATAGATTACTTGTTGACAAACACTTCCTTCTTTGAACTATCCCCTCTTTTGCAGAACACATGGAGTTTAGAGTAAAAAAAATTCAAAATTCAGGTCACCTTTCATTTTGGTTCTACCAAGAAAAAACCAAACAGACAAGAAAATTGTACTGACAAAACCAATCCTGGTTTGCTCAATCTGTATTTATTGGTTTCTGAAAATAGATGGAGCATTCAGACCCCTCCCATGCACTAGCAGCAGGCAAAGTTCATTCACATCAGATCTTTCACTCCTCTTCTCACCTTTGGACAGTATAATGTAAAAGCCACATAAATAGAAATAAAGCTTTAAAAAGCCTGAAAAAATCTCTAATATTTTAGCAACGTCCATATGCCTCACAAATCTGAAAATGTTTTTCTAAGCAGTAAATGGATGTTTCTGAGTGCTGCAACCAATTTGCAAAAGAAAATAAGCAACTGTTATGTCTTGGTACATAGACTCAGAATATTCACAGAAGACAATACTTTGGGCTATGTGACCAACTGTGCTTTTCAGAGTTCAAACATGAAATGCACACCATCATTACATCAGAAATCTAGTTGGGATACCCCTGCTCCAGTAACTTTTGCATCATTCGCTGCCTGCTGCATTGTGTGTTCAGACAATATCTCAACGTGATAACTTGGTTTCCTTCATTTTGCTCTAGTGTTATTTGGGAGGTTTTTAAAATATAAATTTGTATATCTGTATTTTATATACTTTATTTAGAACCTTTGGCCCACATCGTTTATTCATAAGTAATCACATCGTAGCAGAAGAAATCTGAACTGGTATGCCAAGTGCTTCTTACACAGTTGCACCTCAATGCAAAACATTGCACAAGCATAAAATTATGCTAAAGGAATGTTAGTGTTTCAAAGTTTCCTGTTCAGAACTGAGGCAGTGAAATAAATTATGTTATCCACAACTTTATTTCATTTTGCGAATTAACTGCTATGTGTAGTGACATCCTTTAACATCATTACCATGACCAATTTTTCATAGGACTCCTGCTCCACTTGCACATAGGCTTTGTTGCACTCTAGAAATTAGTTAAAAATTCATAGCAAAATTTCATCATCCTTGCTTCTTTGTTATGGGAAATCAGAGATATCAGAAGAATGAAATAGGGAGCAAAGGCACAATAATCTTCTGGTTAAGGAGTTGAAGGGCAACTAGAAGGACACCTAGAAATTCTAACATAGTCTCAAATTCTAACTTATATCTACAGTTCCAGCATGATATTTTGACCAGAATCATTTGTCTGTATTGTTATGACACTCTCCTTATTTATTTTTTTTAATAGTATTGTTTTACATTTTGGTCCTGAATCTTATCAGTAGAAGATCTGCTATTTGACTAAGGACAAGTCGGCACAGCACTGCAAGCTTCTTTCTTTGGTCTCATTGAAAGTCATTTTCCCACTTATGAAATACTAAACAGAACTTACAAAAGCGTTGAGATTTATTATTTCTGAGATACTTAAAAAAAAATAATACAGCAGAGCTGACATAGAATAGTCCTAAAGAATTCATTGCTCAATTAAAATTTGGTTCTTGTTAAGTACAAGTTGCTCATTCATGATTTTCAAAGCAGAAGTGCCAGCATCTGCAGAATCACTGTTCTCAATGAGCAAATATCCATTACTTCAACATTTTTCAATTGTTTCTCAGGGAAAATCTAAACAATATATCTCTTCAGCTTTAAACCAGATAATGCGGAATACTGTCTTAAAGGAATTGTAATTTGGGGCTGCATATGGTCCTATGCTAATAAATTAAGCAGCTGCCAGGAATGTTCCCAGACACTAAAATGTTATTGTCTGTGTCATAAAATTGTAAAAATATTTCTTGGTGTGACTTTGGGCTCAGCTAATTAGCACATTTCCCAAATAGTTGCATGGGCCAGGGACCATTCCTAGTAGGCAGACAGTGTGTGTGCATCCTGTTTTAAAAGGTAAAAGACTTCTACAGCATGCTTGGATGCCCCTGCTATGCATGTCTGTCGGTCTCAGCAATAGACAGTGACCTTGGCCCAGTTATTTAGAAGTATAAGCAGGGCCATGAGAACTAGGGTCCCAGGCCAGTTTATCTGTCCAAACATATTGTTCATTCTTCCTTCTACATCAGCCCATTGTTGCTTTATGAGGTCCAATGGAATATGGATATATGGAGTATACCATGGAAAATACCACTTTTGCAGGGAGCGTGGAACATTAATTAATCTAACTCTCATGCCACAGGAAATTACTTCAGGGTAATCTCTTTTAATATAGGTAATTTTTTCATGAGGGGAAAAAAGGGAGGCAAGACAAATTTGTATAAACAGGTCACACCCATTTCCAATGTGATTTGGACTCCATAAAGACTTTCCAACCTACTTTTATTTCATTTTACAATTTTGAGGTAAACATTTGCCTGAGAGTAAGTAAGGTGTGGGCAACTACCTGCCTACACACAACAAGTGATTTTCAAGGCTATGGAGATGTTCTTCTACATGAAAACCTTGGATGAATGAAAGTAAAACAAATTTTATCCAATGAGGAAAATGCTGGGTTGAGAAAATGTAGCAAGATGGTTAAACCACAGTTGAAATGGGAGGTTTTCAGTATAATTTCTCTTCAGAGCAAACAGCAAAGAAGCTTACCTACTGGTGCAAAGTAATGCCCCAGGGTGGCAAGGGAAGAACACAGGCAGAGTTCCTAGCTCCCACACAAAGAAATGCTCATTACTCTCACCATTTCTGATATCCATGACATGGAACACAAAGCTTACATCTTCTTTCTTCTTAGCAAGTCCAAAGAACTTCCTTAAGGATCTTTTCCAACCCAAATGAATCCATGAGTCTATGAATTCATCTGACAGACAATGAGGAGAAACCACATGCACTTCTTTAGCAGGTCTGTTCAGTAACTGTAAGACACTTACTTGGAAACCATACCTTATCTTCACCACTTCTGTGTGCTCAATTATTCTCATCCCTTAATGAGGGATAAGTCATTCTCATCCTGTTGTATCTTCTTTCTTCTGACCTTACATTCTTTCTTAATTTGCCTTCCAAATGAAAACCTGCCCCTGAAACAGCCCTTCAAGTTAACTTCCATTGTTGGTGTCCACCATAACAGCCATCTTCTTCTCTTTGCTCCCTTAGAATTGTTCCCAGCATCTGTGCTTTCATGACTGTCTTCCCTTCACGTCTTCACTTGAGCAGAATTTTTTCACAGCTGCTATCCACTCCTCAGGCTCACAATCCTCTTCACCCATGCTTTTTGTCAGTCCTCACCGTTCTCTTTGCTGTGCCTGTCCTTAGAAGTTGTCCTTCCTCCTGTCTTCCTCATCACTGACCATCAGAGTCTCCATTTTGCCTGCAGTTCTTCATATTTCCTTCCTCCATTGAGTAGTTCACATTTCTCAGTAGACCTGTACCTGAAAAAAGATGCAGTTCTGGAACCATCTCATCAGACTCACCTGCATTTCTGGTGCCTGATACCATAATGACAAGATGATGCTGGGCTGCAGGTGGGCACAAGCAGCTGCTATCAAAGCACCGTGGGGTCATCATAACAAAAAGGCATAACAAAATATGTAATGGGCAGAATAGGCTGCTGGCTGGACTGTCAGCAGCAGCCTCTTTTCTTGGTTCTGTATTTCACCTAGCATCAAGTGACTGATAGGACTTAACAAGTGAGGCCATTATTACATGCCCTTTTCTGTCCTTACTTTTCAGATATTATGGACAGAAAGAAAGCAGATTATAAGGTGTGACTCAGGCTTTGTTTACTCTCTTCTGTCCAGACCAGACCTAGAAGTTTGCAAGTGCATTAAAGTCTTTCCTTCTTCCTTTCGCTTTTCCTACCCAGCTAAGGGACAGACTGTGTGGGAACTGAGACATTTGCAGGAGGCATTCATGAGTTATTTTTACTTTCAGTCATGTCTTGTATAGGAGACATACCACAGGCATATGTAGAAATGAGAACCTTTGCCAAAAGAATTTCATTCTTGGGAAAAAGATATATCTTCCCTCCTGTGTGAATAGGCCTACTAATTTTTCAATTACTGTTTCTAAGCACATGAAATTTAGAATATTTTTTTTAATATATCTATTGCCTGAAATTCGAGTTTATCCTGCTGTTCCAATGAAAAAGTCTGTAAATGTCATACGCTGGTCTGAAGCCCATGCAGGTCTCTGTGACCTCATGCTCACTTCTCTGGCTTGATAGGTACCTCACCCACTGCAGTGGAGCGTCAGAGCCTGTGCCAGGCTACACATCCCAGTGTGTCCATTGTAACAGGTTATCCAACCATCCCCCAGCTGAGCCCAGCATGTGTGACCACACTGCAGGAGGGAGATCTCACCTGAGGAAGAGCGCCACTGAGGGTGCCCTATGCCCAAAGAATTCCCCACTGAAGTCAGTCTCCAGCTGCAGCTGCTCTCTTGGCAGGTAACTGGACTTGCCAGACATGTCCCTGGCACACAGTACAGTCTCACAGGTGGAGTATGAAGAACTTCAAAGGTCTGAAGTTAATTATCTCCAGACTGGAGCCTACAAGGTGCTACTGTCTCAGGGCTGAACTACAAAATAGACTTCCCCATTAGCATCAAAGAAAGAACCTGCTAGCAATATCCCGCTGTGATCATCTGCTGCTATCAATCAAGTGGTGTTGGTTCAAATCACAATGGGTAGTTCTCCATCAGTAATTTACTACAGAACATTATTTTTAATTTAAGTTATCCCTTTTGTCCCCAGAGAAGTAAAAGATACCTTCCCCGGAGTTCCTCAGTTGTTAGCCAAAAATAAGGGGTTTCCTGCCTTTGCCAAGACCAGCCTGAGCTTTTGTCAAAGCACTGAGCCACAGCTGGAACTTGCCTGGTCTACGTGGTGCAAAGTCCTTGGGTTTTGGACAAAGGAAGCTCTGCACATTATCAGAGCAGCTGATACAGTCTCTGGTATTTATTTATGATAAAGAAAAGAGCAGTCTTATGAACGGCTGAAGGATAACAGCAACTTATGCTGTGAATATTAAAGTATAATAGCTATGCTGCATTTTTCTAGTCTGCATCCTGGGGCATTAGTTAGTAAGGCTGTGGAAAGAAAAGACACCTTCCTATTATCCCAACTGGTATGCTTAGACAGATTTTCAGGTATCAAAGCCATTCCATAAAATGAAATGCAGGAGAAGAAAAGCAATGTATTATAAAGGCCCCAACCACCAAGCAAATTGAGATCGCTTGGCCATACACTCAAATCAAAAAGCTCCACAATGAGGAAATTTTGGTTGTTCTCTCTTATATGATAGATCTGAGCAAGGACTTTGAGATGATCTTTCACTGCAGGATCACCTGCTGCTTTCCCTGTATAACCCTGTTCATCCAAATAAGACAAGGAAAATCCCCCTGAGTTCAACTTATTTCTGGCATATTAAATCTGTTTCAGTGTTTTAGTGTTTCACTTTTCTACTTCCCATTACGTTAATGTACTTCTCTCACACATTAGGGAGACTCCCCACCTCTTCTTTCATAGCACTGTCACTCCAGGTTTGAGGAACACCAAGGCCCCCACCACCTGAAAGATCTTTAAAATGTAACCTAAAGTTTAATTTACTGTTTCTGTCCAAGATCCTGGAAAATTGCACTTCAGCTGCAGTCACACCTCAGTGGGAATGCCAGTTTCAATCCATTTCAGAGAGGGCTTTGGAAATGTTTTCCAGTCCCAAAAATGCTTTGCCAGCTGTTTACTCCCTCCTGGAAAGCCACGACCATCTCTCACCTGTCTCATGGTCTCTTGGACTCCTCCGCTGCTCCTCACACGGGGACAGGGAATTTTGTTCTGGTCACTTGGTCACTTCTGCAGTTCTGTTGCTGCTCATGAAGGGTTTTGATTGTCAGCCTTCTCAGTCCTTCTTTTTGCATAAGGGTTTGTATGTTTGGGAGTATAGTCCCTGGACTTATTTAAACATCTATTCTTCAGCCCCATGCTGTTTAATAGCTTGAAATATGCAGCTTTTGGGGAGTTGTTTTCAATTGCTGCACTTTCTCATGCCAGTTCTCTGTAGCTGCAGCTCAGTTATTCTGCCTCATATAGACGTTGCAACCTCAGTGACAGAGTGTGGCCTGGGATCTCTCTCAGCAGAGAGAGACCTTGCAGAGGTCAGACAGGAGTTACAGCTGAGCATCAACAAAAGAGAGATTGCCATTCTGAGTCCCTGTAAATACTCATTGTGATCATGTATTATCACCCACTCTATCCTTCCAAGGACGTGAATGCATTTTCAAGCATTTATCAATTAAGCCTCAAAATATCTCATTGAGGTACTGCAAATTAGGTGATAAAGGGATCAATTTACCTAACACTGCTATGCACCTACTTCTGAAATTAAATGGCACATCACAGCTATTCAACAATGCACATTTAAATCCCTGAATGATGGACTACAGCCACAAATAAGGAAATTAAGTCCTGCACTGCAGCACTGTCTGGTTCATTTAGCAACAGACTCAGCCAGGAGCTTTTGAAAGTGAATTCTCTTGGGTAAGAAAAAACCCCACTAAATAGGATTGTGAAATACATGTGAGAAATAGCCTTATCTCTGCCAGTCTTATCTCTGGTGGATGACTAGATCCCAAATCTACCCATCAATTGGTTACCTAAAGTCTCCTTTATGAAGATTGCTTTCGTCTGTCAACATTAAGACTGCAACTATGGAAAAAATTGTGCCACCTTAGACAGCATTGTTCCTGCTCTGATTAGTTCCAGCAGTAAGATAAATTTCAAGCAAAAAATAGAGGTACACACTAAATACAGGGAGGTATATGTGTATTGTGTATGGAGACTTATGCACATACACATTCTGATATATATACTGTAAACATACATATGTATGTACATATATATATAAATTATTTGGTATATATTTGCTCCACGGGGGAAGTATATTTATGTGCTGTACACTGAGTGAAGTACTCAAGTGTTTGAATCTGGCATTATTGATGAGATTTCTTGAAGCTGCCTGATATCAAGAGGAAATGTGGCAAGGAGGTGGCAAATAATTTTGTTTATGGAGCAAGAGGCAAAATCTTACTGGTTTCAAACTTTAAAATGTCATTAGGAGCAGAAAGTACTCTTCAGAAAATATCAAAATTTAAGAGTCTGGAAACCAGACTATAATGGGATGGGGGGTTTTGTTGCAGTAACAAGGCATTCTAAGGTTCAAGTTTCACATTGTTTCCAGCAAAAATAACACACCTTCTACAGAAGCTGTGAGCCTCAAGAAACCCCAGACGTGGTCTTCTCAGAACTCTCAAGCTCTGTGCAGAAAACAGAATGACCCTAAATTTATGATGCTTTCTCCACAGAAGGGCCATCCTACATTTGTAAACCCAAGAAACCAGGGCTGCCCAAGTGAGTGTTTAGATAAGTTGAAGAAAAATTCGGACACCTTTCCATCTGGTTTCTGTCAGAAATCCTTTTCCTGGCTCGTTGGTAGCTCATTACATGGCATTTCTGAGACATATTTCTGTTTCAAAGAATTGACAACTTCTGGTGCAAGCATGTTTCATTGGAAAATTTCCAACTGCTTTCCTAGTTTCTTCTTGACAATTATGATAATATGGAAATTTCTTCTTTTAGAACCCTGATCATCTTACTGCTAGAGTAAATCAGGAGTAATATTATTGGAGTCTTCAAGTTGACAGAAAATTGCTATGGGGAAACTGGATCTCTACTCTCCCTTTAGACTCCTGGCTGAATGTCTGTGAGGTATTGCTTCTATCATTTAGAAATATTGCTAAATATGGTCTTTGAAAAAGAATAATGTAGAGATTAGATTACATGTTTGGTGACCTTGGAGTCTGATTACAGCAATTTTTTCTTGATTCTCTGCTAATTTATCAGCATGTTGTTGTTTACACATAATGCAACAGCTACCACAGATTTCTGGCATGGTCTTGGCCAGAGTACTGGTTTATAAATGCATCTTGGTGACACTGAAGCTTCAAAAGCCATTTTAATTGTACATGTGGCCAGCCACTTTCCTAAGCATCTTCCCAACTTCACTGTATTTATCCTAATGCACTGAACACCAGGAAAAGAACCTCTATTGTTTCTGTTTCTCAGGAGGGAGAAGAAAAATATCCTCTTTCTTTGCTGATCCATCACTCAGCTGCTGCTGCCTGCAATCAGTCTATTGACTGCTGAGCAGTGAAGAGCTCTTGCTTGGCACTGTCAAGGCTCCTTTGTTTTGTGTTAGTGAAATGCTCGGTGAAGCAGAGGCTGGCTCCTCAGCCCAGCGCTTGCTCTGTGCACGTGGGGTGTGGAATGCCCAGGTGTTTGGCTTCTGGCAGTAGAGAGTGGGGTGGCTCTATCATGAGCTTTCAGATTCAGGCTCCTGGAGCAGAGAACTAGAGCACCAGAACTCACTGACTCGGACACTCATCTTGGAGGCCAGATCAAACCTCCAGCCAGAACCAGAAGACCAATGGCTCCTAAGTGTATTCATTAGCCAACAAGCTACTGGCTGATTTTCAGTAAAACAAAAAATTATATCCATCATTGACAGGAAGTTCTACATTCAGCCTTAAAATTCAGTCCTCTCAAAACTTTAAAAAAAACCAATAATTTTTTTGAATTTTTTCTTTAAAATTTATATTTTTTAAATTTTAAAAAGAAAAAGACCAGCTTTTTTATATATTTCTCAGGCTCTCTTTTATTTCCCTATGTGGTAGAAGATTTTAGATTTCTTCTGGTATGGGACAAGTTTTTATACTAAACACCTTGAGTGGATAGGCCTATAACAGTCTGGTCACTGTGAAGAATATCATGGTGGAAAAACGGATGCAATAAATCATCCCAGAGAATTTGAAACAAATTGATTTGAAAGCCCCCTAGTATTCTCACAGGACTGAGGTCCAATATAGTGCACTACAGAAGCACAGTAGAAGAAATAGGTTTCTTTGGTCCTGTGTGAAAATCCCACCCAGAATGTATATGTGTAATAAGGCTGTTAACAATTTACCTATCATTAGGTCTTTGTATTCCAATTTAAAATTTCTTATTGACTGATGCCAAATCCTGGAGATAAGATTTCCTTTTGCCTTTCATTTTTCACTGTGAATAGCTGATAATCTGATGCTTTACAGAAACCTGTCTGGGTCCCTAACCTTGGACAGCTTTTGTGCTCCACTGTCAATTCCTCTGAGCACTATAGCTGCTATGCATGAATGCTGTAATTTTACAGCATGACCTGCAGAGAGGAACAGAGGCAACTGGAACCTATTAGACCATGAACTTCATTTTCTGAGGACCTACAGCTCCTGTTGAAGTCGTGCATGTTGGCAATTTCTGAAAATGAGACCCCCTCCCCCACCTTTTTATAAGAAATTTTGACAAAAGCCTCTGGGGTTGGAGTATTGTTTCAGGAAGGCTGATAGTTAATAAACCTTGTCAACTCTGCCTCATTCTTCTAATCACTTTTTACAGTGTGTTTTGGTTTAGTTTTTAGTCTCAACAATTCTCTCCTCTCTCTCTCTGCCTGTATTTTTAGCTTTATGACAGAAAGCCCTTGTTGGGAAATACATACACATGCATCACTTGTACAAAAGTGAAATGTGTTTCTGCCACTATTTTTTTAGTTCACAGTACATATTCCTTTTTTTTTTCTTGGAAAGCTTTTCTGTAAAACATTACCCTGTCTACATAAGTGGAAACCAAAACTTATTTGTTATGGTTACACAAATGTTTTCAAAAGCAGATTCTTTCTTCCAATAAAGAACGAAGGCACCCAACTTTGTCTAACTGCTGAATCTAAGGATGCAGCCACTATGAGTCCTGACAAGCTGTAGGACTGCATCCTGTGCTTTAGAAAGTTCAAATGCAGAAATCAATATAGCTGCAATAAATCCAATGATGTTACTTATCATTAGATGTACACCATGAGTCCATGTTCTCAGTCCCCTTCTTTAAACCTGGGAAATCTTCCTTATATTAATCAAGTTAATGATGTAAGAAAGTAATATGTGTGTATACATAATTTAGTTGAGATCAGCTTCAGCTGGGTTATATCAATAAATGCCATAAATACAACACTTGTAAATAACACGACTGCACTTACAGGCAGCAATGAGCATGCTGCAGTAATAGATTCTGTAAATCAAAAATATTACTGAGAAATACATGTAAACTGATTTAATACAAAGTAGTAAAATCAATGAAGACTAGATGATTTCTTGATTGTGTAATGCATTTATGAATGTGTCAGGTCATTGTGAGTGCTTGAGCTCCAGGACAGCTCAGTGGAATTGATTGTGGTGCCTATATAGAAAAGGTTTGTTTCCTCATCTACAGCTGCAGCAGATTTTGTTTTACCCTTTGGTTAGCCTGTGGCAAGCCAGCCAAAGTAACAACTACTGCAAATGTGTGCAGCATTGGTGCTACTCTTGGACATCTATAATCAAACCCATAATTTTAGATTGAATATCAAATGAGTTTATCAGTTTAATATACATGCTGCAAATCTGTACCCTGCCAGGCCATTTGGTCCTGCCTGAGCGAGTTTAGTGACTGCTCATAAACACCATGTTATGTGACAAGATGAGCTTTGCTTGCTGCCTTTATTCCAGAGCCACCATGCAGTTGGAATAAAAAGGTCACACTAAAGTGAAAGGGTCGGGCTAAATGTAACTGTAAATTACCCTTTCCCTGAACAACAGGCTTAAAGCAATAAGAAGTTTCCCTAGATGTGTGTTCTTCTGGTGCCACTGAAAATCAAGCTATTAATCTGTCTCTGAAAAAAAACAGCTGTTGATCTTCTACTCAGTTGAATAACTAGTTCATACAGATGCTGAGATGTGAAAGACAAAACTCTGAGCGGCAAAGTCAGCACAAGTTGGGTGGAAAATATAGGGAGAACCAAGGGCAATTGTGGAGAAGTTGTGGAGTGGTTTGCTAGAGCATGAAGCAAAAAAAATGGTCTATCTTTTCATGTTCACTGTTGAATGTGCACACAGACATTAAAAGATCTGATGGCTGCAATCTGGTCTAACCTTTTATCTCTGAGGAGTGATCTAATAACTCTCTCTGGACTGTAGCAGTTATGAGTTATCACTTCTCTCACTCACAAAGATGAATGCAAACATCTCCACAGCTCTCAGACATTGTGCATTCTGCAATTCTCTGTGTGTGAACAAATAATCTATGCTATTAAATTAATAACAAAATTTGACTTCACTTAAGTTACAGCAGGGGATGTAGTTTTCTTTTTCTCTATTAGTAAATGAGAATTTGTAGCCACATGAATGTTAATCACAAGGCACTAAGTGCCTGCTCACATCCTCTCTGTAGGCTGATGCAAATGAGCTGATAGGAAACTGTATATTTTAGATTATAACTTTTTTTTGAGAAAAGTAAAAACTTATATTTCATACAGGAAAGCAAAGTAAATCCCAATTGTTCTTCCACAGCCAATAGGCAGCAGAAGTTTTTCCTGTAAAAAAAAAATGGTTAAACCATAAAATACATTTTTACTACTGTACCAGTAAACTCCACAAAAGTGGTCATGATACCATTTAATGACTGATTTGATGTGTAAGATTTGCACATTAGCACACTAAGAGTTTGCTTAGGATCATTAAATAACTGTGTTATTAGGTGTTGCTAACAACCACTCTTTCCTTCCTTGTTTGATAATATATACCTTCTGTGTATCTCATATGCAGCCAAGCATAAAGGCAAGACTGAGTGGAAAACAGATCACCAAATTCTATCAATTTTTTACACTTCACAGATTGAATTTCGCTGCTGTAATAATTCCGATGCATACTGTAATTAGCAAAGACAATCAGTCTTTCTATATTTAAAACAAACATCCATTCCTACAGTTGAAATGAGGGATTATATTACAAATACATGGCTGTTGAAGTAGTCCCTTCCCCCACACCAGCACATTTCCAGTCTTACCCTCACCCCAAAATACTTCACTAAAGAAGTAAAAGTGAAGTACTTTGGGTTTTAGCCAAAAGGTCTGTCCTCTCAAACACTTTTCTTCATCAGGCATGTTCTTCTCGAATAGAAATTAATTCAGCTGCAAGTCTACCCCTCAGTCAAAGAGGCAAAATGAGGTAACACAATTAAGCACCTCCTTGTGGGGAGGGCAAGTGAGGCTGGCAATGGAGACCTTGGGGCAGTGAGAGGATGGCTGAGGCTGTGGGAGCCTCTCTGGGAGCTCAAGTAATCTCTGTAACTGCTCCTTACAGCTGGAGCCCAACCAGCTCCTCTCCTCAGCTTCATCCCTCAACCGCTTCTGCATGGCAGGAAAAAGCCCCTCTTCCCATGAGGGAAGAGCTGTCATGGCTTAACCCCAGCCAATAACTTAGAATCACATGGCCCCTAGCTCACAAACCCCGAGTAGAATGGGGGGGAGATAATTGGAAGGGTAAGAATGAGAAAACCCATGGGTTGAGAAATGAAATATTTAAGTATTTTAGCAATAATAATAATAATAATAGTAATAATAATAATGGGAAACAACAGAGAGAGGCAATAAAACCCCAAAAGGGCAAGTGATGAAAATGAGAGCTATTGCTCACAACTGACCAATCAATGCTCAGTAAGTCCCTGAGAAGCAGTCCCCCCTGGTCAACTTTCTCCCTGGTTTTATAGCTAAGCATGACAAAATATCCAATATCCCTTTAATCAGCTGGAGTCAGTTTTCCTGGCTGTGTTGCTTTCCAACTACTTGTGCACCTCCAGTCTCCTTGCTGGGGTGAGACACAGGAAAGGCCTTGACCCTGTAAGCACTGCTGAGTAGTAACTTAACCATCCCTGTGTTGTCAATACTGTGTTCAGCAAAAATCCAAAACACAGCCCCATATCAGCCACTGCGAAGAAAACAAACCCCCCAGCCAAAACCCAGTATACTGAGCACACCTGGGAAGGCAAAGGCAAAGACAAGGCTCCTTTTGAGGGATCTTGTGTTATTCCTTATTTTATTTCATTTTATTTTATTTTATTTTATTTTATTTTATTTTATTTTATTTTATTTTATTTTATTTTATTTTATTTTATTTTATTTTATTTCTATTCCATTTATGCCTTTTTGAGGAGGAGGTCTTGTTTTACAAACTACTTATACTGGATGAAGCCTGGATGGCTCATCTTTGCATTTTTTTCCCCAAGGCCACATTATTGCACAGTTCTCCCACAGGGTTTAGTTGTGCCGCTTGTTCCACTTTCAGAGAGATGACTGATTCTGCTGAAGGTACTGGTGCATAAAATTGGAGTGCCAGGAGGACCAGTAACATCTCTAGGATGAGAATGGACTTTAAAAGTGTAATCAGAATGATTCTTTCACTTAGCAGACAACTTCCTGCAATACCTCTACTCAACTTTTCACAAGTATCAGGCCATGAACCTTGAAACAGTCTAGTAACAAAAACTAGTAATAGGAGTTTTAGCTGCTTAAGCATTAATATTAAAACAGGCATAAGAAATAAACTTAAATGTCCACAGAGTTTTCATATTTATAGTCTAAACCTGCAAAACATAATCTGTCTTAAATGGCCAGGGGGAACTGCTTTTAAGATGTCCCCATTCAACCTAATAGCAAAACTTTCTCTGATGTCAGTGGTATAGGATCAGGGTCTGTGTTTTAATACAGGTGCAGCACCTAGCACACCTTTGGGATTCTTTAAAATGGTATGTAGAAGCTGTAGTGTAGCTTGTCAAAAGAAGAGAGCCTGTGGCATTTCCAGTGTGCTGTACTCCTGTACATCTTAAGCCAGCTCAAGGTTTTTCAGAGTTTTGATGTTATAATGTGTAGGAAAACTGGGGAGGAAATTTGGATTAGGCTGCTGCTTCCATGAGAAGTGAGGATGGGACAATGGCAATGGCTTGGAGGGCTGAACCAGGACTGAGACCTGGTGTTGCTCCCATCCTGGGTGTGGGGAGAATGGGTTTCTGTGAGGAGCTACCCATACCCACCAAGACTCATGGCAGTCACAGCAGGCCAAGCCTATTTTCTAATGCAGAAATGACCACTCTCACCAAGGGTATTTTGCTGTTCTGGGCAATTGCCTGCTCTGCCCACTCCACAAGCTGACTCTGTATCTGCCTGGATTCTGTCAAGACTGCTTTCCTTCCCATAGTGTAATGTATTTAAAGCTTTGGGCATTTGATTGTCGTATTTTTTCCAGAAGCTCTTTGATGCACAGCTGCAGTTACACTTCTCCATGTGTCAGATTTTCCAAACATATAGGGAGAGGTTACACTATGAGCAACCCCACGGAAGAAATGCATCCCTTAATAAGAAACCCAGTAACAAAAAGGAGCCTATTTCCCCATGGTGTCAGATCTCATGGTCAAGTTCCTCAGCATCTGATAAGATGCCACTTGAAGAGGTCTCTTCAACGTAAGGAGCCTTTTTTTCCTATCAAGTGTTTCTGCCTTGTTGAATTTTTGTGACGAACAAAAGGTGAAGTTGTCTTGCAAATTTCCCCTCTGTGGGGATGCTACGTGGGATCATTCTTCTCCCAGACACCTGTTTTCATGTGACTTGTGGGAGCTTAATATCTTTGACAGCAGTTTCAACTTGATTTGACTGCCCAGTGGTTTCAGAAAGTACGGTGGAGAGGGACACAGAGCACATATTTAGGGGAGTGCAGAACCTCTGCTGCCACAGGGAACCAAGCAAAGCTATGCCCTTACAGTAACAACATTACTGTTCACCAGAACAGAAGTATAAAAGCTCATGTAAAGCAGAACGGAACAAACATGCAGAATAACATGCAACACCAACAAAATCTTTCTCCTCTTCTTACAGAACTACTCTTCATTGGCACTGTACTTTTTTAATCCAGGGAAAATTTTAGGGCTCATGAAATAGTTTTAATTAGCATATTTTCATTCCTTTTCCAATTTGCATCTTCGTGGAATGCCTATTTTCTTTTTTTTTTAAGGGGAAATTGAAGACTGTGTTAACAACATGTTAATCAGTTAAAACTAGGGTTTGAAACTCCTTAAACACCAAGGATCTTTTCAGTGGCCAAAAGCTGAAGGGGGGGGAATCTTTCCATTGGAAGAATTTTAAAAATTAATACTGTTTTTATTATAAAGCAAGATATTTGGAAGAGAATGAGAGCACTTTCACAAATATATAAAATAACTCCCTCTCAATTCTGACTTCAATACTGATTTGAAGGAGTGTGGAGGCTAAACCTGGGCAGGTTTTAAAATGGCTTCAAATGTAATGTAGGATTTTTTAGAATGTATCAGCCAAGCTGGAATGCAGAGTGCAGTAAGGCGCTGTTCGGAGACAGGGAGTTTGCAAGACTGTAATGTGGGACATTCTGAAAGGGTGGTGTGCAAGAGGCCAAGGCTGAGTTTCATGGTGTGACTTTCCAATTTGAAAACACCAAGCAGCTTTTGCATTTCTTGTTGTGTTCTCAGCACTGGGTGCACAAGGCTCCAGCTCAACAGGGCTGCAGGTTTGGTAGTAGGCTATGCTGTTGTCCATTTCTTCAATCATACAAATCACTGCTGACTGTGCGACTGGGCTGGAAGCTGCACAGTTAATGGATTAAATGCTTAGCTGTGCTCTCCTCTTTGACCAGATACTGTATTTTATCTTTAGTGCACTGTGCCGTGCTAGCAATAGCGTTTCTATTAAGTTAATTTGGCTGTGAGTGGCTTTCAGTCATACTCGTGCAGTTTGGCCAATAGCTCCATGAGCTGGTCTCTCATTAATCTTGTCAAATATATCCTAATATCAGTGCATACGAAGTTCTTATAAACTATTGACATATATTTGTCAGCAGATTTGAGTATTTTCCGTGCATATAGGAAAATTTGGATCTCCTTGAGGTCATATTCACATTTCACAATAGGGATGTAAAAAAACACCTCTAAAGACAAAAACTGCAATTGTATTCCTCCTATTAGAAAGAAAAAGTAGCTGAAATATATTATGACCTTTGATATTTAAACTACAGATTAAGTAAATTTCCCAGCATATGAATGAAATCATCTCTACTAATAACAAGAGTGCACTTCTTCAAAATGTAAACTCCACTGCTGTTCTGCAGGGGCATAGCATAAAACAAGGGAGAGAAAGTAATTATGTGAATAGAATCAAAGGTTCAGTAAGACTGCAAAAACCTTTGCCTGAACACCACCAAGTCAATTAACCACAGCACTAAGTGCCACATTCAGTTGAATAGTTCCCTTTTTTTATAAAAAATATCATACACTAGAATACAGTAGAAGTTCCTGTACAATTTGTGGTCAGCATTAGTTTTTTCTGGACATGCCCAGCATTGGTGAACATGGGTTCTCCCTCACAGAAGGAGCAGTTCTGGCTGCAGATCAGCAAGCCCATCCAGCTCATTTCACTCAAAGACAGATGACAACAGCACTAGGTTGTGTCAGCCATTGCCATTGTTTAGCTATGTCTTGCAAAACTTTACTGGCAGAGATTCAACAACCTTTACTGCTATCCTGTTCCTCTCCTCTAGTTCAATAGTGAAGACCTTTTTCTTATATTATCCTAATTCAATCCTCCCATCCACAATCTGTCACTACTACCTCTTGTTATACCATCCACTGACTGAAAGAAGTTTGGGTCAGGCATCTTTACGCCTTCTCTTCAAATACATGTAGGCTGCCATCATATTGCTCCCTACCATCTTCTTCACCAGACTTTGCACCAGTTCATTCCACCCTCCTTGTAGTGCATGTGTCCATGGCTTGTACTCACCAAGGCAGCTCTCTGCAAGACCATCTCCAGTTTCTCCCCTGTATGCTGGCACCACATTCAGTACAGTGGGGTGTACAAGCTTTCTCATATTTATACATATAAACTGGAAAGGTATTACCTTCTTTGTTACTTCATATACTCATAAAACAAATTGTAATTCATGTTACCAACAAGAATCATACTGTGAAGGAAAAGAGTGGTAAGAGTATGAGGAATATAACAGATTCTTGATCCATTTCAAATAGACTTAAATCTGTGTAAATGTCCAAGCATTCAGTAATGATGGAGTCTGCTTCACTGACTTGGGAGACAACTAACCACAGTCTGTAAAGTACTGCCTAGATTTGTTTCTGAGCACTGAGCAGCAATGATCTGTACTCTTGAATGTTAGGATATTACCTCTCATGCTTTTGCTCCATTTCCAGTCCCCTTAATCAATTCCCAGCCAAGGTTTGGGAATTGGAATTTACCGGAAGATATTCCTAACAGGTGATGTGTGGTCACTGCACCCTAGAGGTGGAGAAAATTCAGTAGTATAAATCTGTGACCTCAAATAGCCCGAGCACATTCAGAGCCTAGGCACAATCCTGGGTGTGTTTAACTTACTAGTACAGCCATACATGCCTGACCCGTACTCAAGTACTGTATTTGTGCAACCAAACTAATTGAGAAATAAATCATTTTTCTTTTATGACTGGAAAAAAATAAGACCCATGTTACTTGGAATGAAGCACTGATCGATAAAGTTATGCCAAAAAAATAAAACCCAGTTAAGATGCAGCAGAAATCTTACCACTTTCCATAAGAGTCTTTGCTCCTATCAGCATAATAGTAAAAAAGGACTCCTGTGATTTAGAAATAGGCAAATGTGCTGCTATTTGCAGAATGTATTTTTATGTCAGCTCATCTCTTTCATCAGCCCTTCCTCCAAAAAAAAAAAAAAAAGAAAAACTTGTTTGGAAAATTTTGAGCTATTTGTGGTCTTTGAGCTCTGGACATCTCTCCATCATACATCATACTCTTTCCGTGGTTCCTTCCATCCTGGTTCCTCCTTCACCACACCTTGTCCCTAGCTCTGCTGCCAAGGGCAGATAGCCTCTGAACTCTCTCTTCTGTTTCCTTCTCTGTGCCAGCCATGGCTCCCTCACTGTTTCCACAATGGAATATTTTGAAAGGCTGTGGAGGGGGTTGCTCCATCCTCCCTGAACTCTGATGATCCAAATTGGAAAGGGACCAACTGTGCATCATGTGTCACTGCAACTATGCTGGAGTTGCACAACTCAGCCTCCTGCTGCAACAATGACAGAAATGAGCTTTTTATGTTCCATCATGGATTTCTGTGAGCATATACAGACAGCTCCCAAACTATCCCTACTCACTGAATTTTCATCTATCTTTCCTTCTGTTCTTTTTTCACACTTTCTTTCCTTCAAAGCATTTTTACAAAAATACAGAATAATGTGGATGACATATTGACATTTTCTAAATGTTTACGACTCAGACAAAACTTCTGCAACCACTGCTTTTTGTCTTGATATAGCTGTAAGCAGAAGCTCTGCTCCTGAAAGGCGAAGAGTCATGGTGGTGTTGTCATCCAAGAAGGAATCACAGAGGCAGGTGCACAGATGGAGGAAAGCACCACCTTTAACACAATCCAGTGATAGCAGCCTGAGAGGAGTTCAGAACTTTCTCCTGCAGAGTGATTTCCTCATAACCATACTGGTGAACAGAGCTCTGAACAGTTTTTGAAAATCAAAGAAATTGAAAGGCAGTTACCTGATTCTACCATATGCCTAAGCCAAATTAATACATTCCATGGAAATTCAGTTAATCTCTGCACTGAAATCTACAATTCCCTCTGCTCTATTCCATTTTCCTGCTGTAATGAGTCAGTGTAACCCCTGACTAAAATATAGTGCAGGAGATGTAGTCAAGGCAGAGACCAACACATTCAGCAGAATGTGATTTAGAATTACAATTTGCACTAACCTGTCACAACTCAAAGGAGCATCCTTAAGTTGTCGCTCCATGCAAAAGCCTTGCTCCTTGACATATTAAATGGATGAAAACTTGCAGAGTTCCTCACATCCACTTTTAGTCTCTGCTTTGGCTTTTCAATATGATTCAGGATGGAAATGGTACCCAAGCATTGGAATGACCTGCAGGAAGGCCTCATATATGAGCATCCCTACTGCTTGGGGTTATCCTACATGGATACATCCCTGCTGCTTGGGCAACGAGTAACCCCAAGTCCTAATAACCAAATCACTTAAGTGATTCCCTAAAAGTGGTAATTCAGTGGTTCCAGTTAAAAACTTTCTCTTACTTTGTATTTGCTCTCAAGTCTTTACGACAAGATAAATGGTGAGTTCTTCAGTGAAGGCATGTGACATGAGGCATGTGTTAGTACCGTTCAGCACTGTTGTCACATTCTAACTTGCTTCAGCAAGTGTTGTCAGAGCTGTGCAAATGTTAGTAGACAGATCATCGAGCCAAGAATTTACTTCTAAAACTTCAGGTTTTTCTTCTTATTTCTGGTTTATCATTTTTGAAAGAGCAGTATTTGCTCTTCCTTCATACAAAGTTCCTTTTTATTTTCTTTCTTTTTAGTTTCAGAAAGCTTCTTACTGGATTTTGATGAGATCAAACTTTCTCCAGAGCTCTTAAATTGGTTGTCACGGTAGTATCTTATTCAGTAATATGCAAATGCAGAAATTCAGTTTTGTTCTCAGTGTGATTGTGTGGGCATGTAAAATATTATATTTTTCAAGCACCTCTCTCATAATCTAGACACACCAGTCAGCATTGTTTATCTGAAAAACTGATTAAGTAGACTCTCTAGTATACTTCAATTATTAAAAGCTAAGCAGCAATCAATCAAAGATTCTTAGAGGAAGTTGCTTCATTTTAGTCCAAAGTAAACCAATCCCAATCAAGTAAAGAAATAAAATGTTTTCTATTGTGTTTCAAGCACATAGAAGTGATTTTTTTTTTGCTTGTTTGTTTGTTTTCAGTAGAACCCAAACAAAAACATTATTCTAAGTCATCAGCCCACACTACAGGACCCAGAATATTGTTGAGGTTAATGGATTTTCAATAGACCCTCAAACATTACTCTCTGGAGTTTACTAGATGAATTACTAAAATTGCATGAAATTTTTGTGATGAAAAGGACATTTATTTAGATAAAGTGTAATAGTTTTAAAGAGTGCATTATTTATCGATACAGTACCAAAAAGGAAACAGGAGAAAAAACACTAGTGATAATACCCCATAGGATGCACTTTTATATTCTGATCTGGCCAACACCAACTTTGGTTTTTTGAAAATGCCACAATGTCTTTATTTATGAAGGTTATCTCTGTTTGTAGTGCCTAGTTTGCATCTGGCCATAGATGAGGCTGATAGTGTCATAGCCGGTTGAAGTCATGGTGATGATAAGCTGACATAAAGTTTGTAGTGTTTTATCCTCTAGAAATTAGTTTTGGAGGTTTCTGAGAAAGGTACCACTGGGAAAGCCTTAAGTATATAAAAGAAATATCAAAAATACAGTGTAAGTGGTGTTATGTATGAGACAAGACAGAAAGTACAGCAAGAAATGCTTTCTTTAACATGCAACATTTAACAACGTTGCATCCAGCATTGTTAGCAATTACAGAAAGCAAAAGGCAGGAATGAATTAGGTATTGAGTTCTTCCAATTTCTGTTAAGAAAAAACATTGATTTTTGCTCTGTTTCTTACTGACAGTAACTTTATAGAGAAGATAACAAAGGGTTACTGCACTTGCCATTCTTCCACTCCTGCTCTCAAAAGTGGGTTCAGCCAAATAAATCTGGGATATATTTGCTTATGTCCTTGCCAAGGCTTTGTTGATTGAACACCTTGGGGTGAGGTGGAGTGGGAACCTCACACCCTGTGTCTGGGCAAGTAAAGAAGGGAAGAGGCAGATGTTGCAGAGCAGCTGAACATCAGTGACAGAGCTTGCTGGAAGGGAAAATTAAGCACTGGTCTGGGAACAAGCTATAATTTTAAGAGCCTGTTCTACCGAGTCTAACTTTATGCCTCTAGCAGAGATCTGTACACAGCAGGCACAACATGCATTCTGTATTTTTCCTAGGATGAATGCGTAGTTTTGAAATTAAGATATTAAAATCTTGCGCTGTGCCTGCAGTGAATAGGGAAAGCATGCTTTTGCACTGAACTAGATATCCAATATAAAATCTCACAATGGACAATGGGAAAGAGAG
>NW_005054359.1:914791-960727 GCF_000277835.1 Geospiza fortis | reverse complement strand
AAGAGTGGAGATTTACGTTCATATTGCATCGCTGTTATCCACATCGCTCTTATACAGTGCTGTTATCCACTGTGAGGAGAAGAAAACTATTTAATGCTGGGTTGCTGCTTATATCCCTGGTTAAAAAAATGAGGGAAAAAGGTCTAGACTAACTCATATAATGTGTTGCTTTTGAGATTAAATTAATTGTGAACTTTCTAATATTTTCAAAAGCAGAGTTGACTATCTTTCTAAAAACATGGAGGAATGAGGTTTGACTCTAGATCTGTTGTAAAGATTTTGTTTCCACTCTCAAAATCTGTCATTCCACTCTCATGCAGCATAACAAGTTGCTTAATTTTTCATTTATTTTTTTGACATCTAAATTCTCCCAAGGAAATTATTTTAGCATCATATAAAATATGTATCTCAAGCTCCCTTCATCCTTCCTCACATAAAAGCCACCAACACTTGCAGTATGTCCCAGCACAACTCATTTGAAGCATAATTCTCAAGTCCAGTTCATTGGCTGGATAATTAAGAGACTGAAAACAGAGTTTCTATGGATCTGAGAACACCAGGGACAGCTCAATTCCCAATATTTTTCTCAACAAGTTTCAATATGTGGGCTTTAATGACTGAATCAATGTGTTACAGGACAGACCTCAAGATGTTAAAATATTGCTGTATCAGACTTAATTTGCAATGCTTTTCCTTTCCTGTCAGCACAGTTAAGATGACATCGTGCAGTTATTTAGTCATGAACAAAATTTTTTCAGGCCTTTTCCCATAAGTCTTTTTATGTAAGGAATAATGAAAGTTCACTCATAATATTTTACATATAAAAACAGCTAGTTCATATTGTGTACAAAGATGTGTAAGGGCTCTGGTTCTGGGATTTCTTCTACTTTTACAAAGGAAAACATGTCTATAATTAAGCTTATACCATAAAGGACTTTCTTATTGAATTTTCCTTTTGACATGATTGATTTCTGTATTGACTCTAGGAAACGGAAACCAGTAAGTAGAGTCTGACATAAAAGAAATACTTGGGCTCTGCAGTAATACCATTTACTACAGTAAGAGCTAAATTAGAATGCGAATTGCCACCAGCTTCTTCTGCATATGCAAATGGATTTTTTTTTCCTCAGGGTCATAATTGCATCCTCTTTGAGGAGGGTAAATAAACACAGTCACTGATTCATCTGTCACTGCAGTGAGGGAGGGTGGGAGGGAATTTGTACATAATTAGGATACCTGGCTCAGAATTTTGGCCTAGGAAACATTAGCCTATAACGTGTCGGAAAACTAAAGCCTCCTCTGCTCTTTCACGTGGAATAAACATGAGAATAACCTGCAGGTGAGTTGTTTTCTGTGCCAACCTGACATAAGCATTGGCTCTGCTCCTGTTGCTGTTATTCACTGCTCCAGATGACCAGTGATACTGATGTTGTTGTTCATCTGTGTTGAGCAGCAGTACTACTGTGCATCAGATGCGCTATAGGTCATAAAATTGCAAAGTGATGGTGGTGATGTTCCAAGTGAATTTTTACCTACTGTATAATTTCATAAAACAATAAACACAAATCTCCTGCATTCATCCTGCAGCATAGTTAATTTGCAGAGCATCAGGTGAAAAATCACTGCAAGTCGCTCACCTAATAATAATAACGGTCAGCCAGAATTGCTAATAAATCAGGCTTAGGCACTCTGAGACAGTCTATCTAGATTATTTATTTTTTCATTACGGGGCTTGATTTTGCAATTTATTATTCTTTTTATTATTTACATTCTACTGGTGCCCATGCTTTGCTCTGTTATGGCCCAAATTAGGCAGAAGATGCACATCCCTGCCCCAGGGATCCCACACCAGCTGTCATGACCCAGTCCATGCTTTGTTCAGTGGTAAATCCTGCATAGGGATGGCAGCTCCAGACATCTTCCCCTAGCTTGATCCTGCAAGCACATGACATGGGGAAGACACAGACGTAGAAGTCTGGAGGAGCAGGTACAAATGCTGTGCTGCACCTGGAGGCAGTGAGGCTGGCCCTGGTGGGGCAGGAGATTGGCTCCCAAAGACTCTACTCTAAAAGGCATCTCATGGCAGCATGGCAGTGGCTGGGATTGGGTAGGCATTTTTCAGCTGAGAAAATCACAGTAAGATGTGGAGCAAAACGCCAGTCATTTCTGTATCTCTGAATTCCTAATGTGCAGAATAAAACGTTAACATGTAACATTTCACTGTTGAAAAAGATGAAAAGAGGCTATTTTCCAACTCCCCAAATGACATGAGTTCTGCAATTAGAAGTAAAGGAACTTCAAAGTCTCCCAAAAACGCTACAATAAGTGTCGTAATGCCTCCAGGGGAGAAAAGCAATAAAGCTGTCATGAGACGCGGATCTTGCTTTGCCTTCCATTTTGTTTCTGGGCTGAAGTGTGCAGTCTGCAAAATATGTGCACGTACAGTCATGGCTCCTCTCAGTCCTGGGTGTCACAGAGATCTTCCCTCTCTCCTCTTTTCTTATTAGAAATAAAATAGGCATTGCTGCTTTCACTAACAGCATGGAGTCTAGAAACCAAGCTGGGATAGACTGTGGAGGGAACAATTTATGAAATGTCTTTGGAGACTCACTCCCCCAACCTTTATCTGACAGTACTCAAAATTGCTATTTTCCAAATGCACCTCTAAGCTCTTATTTTTCTATGCTTTTTGTGCAGATAGAGTAAATGGAAATAATTGAGTTGTGAGGAAAGGCTTTCGTTTGGGTGCACCAAGAGGCTTGTAATAAGAACATTAGCACTCTTATTAAAATGTCTTGTTTGTTCATGCCCCGGGGTTTAGACAGGGGTATTGCATTTTCATAAAAAAAAAAAAAAGAAATCTAAATAAAAATCTAATAGCCAATTTCTGATCACAGCTGACTAGATGGGAATGTGCTAACCTTAATATATTCTCATTAGAGAAATTTTATCCTGCTCCAGTCCACAAAGACATTTTTTTCATAGATAACACTCATTTCAAAGGCAGGACCAGTTCCAGAAGCCAAGATTGCTGTTCCATACTGCACTGTCAGAAGTTTCTGCTGATAAACCTGCCAATGCTAGGTGAACCACTGGAGCCAAGAGGCAGCATATGAGCTGCCATGTCCCACCCACTTTCCTACTGGTGTTGGAGATGTGACCAGTAGTTCCCTAGCTGGTTGTTGTGGCCTTCACCAGACCCATCTGGAATCTGCCCTGAACCCATTCCTGGGCAGAGGGAAGAGTGAAGGACACTTTCATGGCCTTCCTCTCATCTTCATATCGCACCATGACCAGTGGAGCCTTGCCTTAGGATGCCACCCATGTGCAGGTGTACCAGTGAGCAACGTATTGCAGCGTTCTCATTTGGAGCCTGCATCCCAACTGCTTTCCCCAGCCCTTCTCTTTGTGGATAAATTGTGTGACTGGAATGTCTCCACAGCCACTGTGTGAGAAAAAACAATCTGAAGCTCAGTGCCAGCCTGGTTCGTAGCTGAGCAGAGAGCCCCACTGCTTATTAATGGGTTTCCACCAGGCCTCAGCATGTCATGCTCAGCTCCGGGGGACCACGGCACTGTGACCTGGATGATACATTGCAGTTTTGCACCAGGCAGGAGGCAGTAATTGGGTGCACCCTCCCTGTGAGCAAGACAGCTGCAAAGATCCACACCTTGAAGTCATAGCAGCTTTCCCACAGTTAGCAGAGATTATGTAAACTCCGAGCCAAAGCCCCCAACATCTATTTCATTTTGAACAGAAGGCTGAAACACAAATGGTGAAATGTTCCAGATTCAGCAACCATAAATACAGGGATGGCATGAACAGCAAAATTAATAGCAGGATCTCATTAGGTTGCTCCTCCCCTGTAAAATAACAAGAATAACAGAAAAAGCTCCTCATATATGCACACTCATTCCTAATTAAACTGCCTAGAATAGAAAGAAGAAAGGCACTCTGGATTGTCTCAGCCTTTGAAAGACATTCTGGCACTCAAACCTTCTCATTCCAGCTGGGCAGCTGTTGGAGGTTTTGAGATGCTCTCCTTGGTGGAGGGAATAAGGCAGATGGCCTCAGTGCCTGAGGTGTGTGTGTCCCCATTGGGTCCCCCTTCTCCAACTCTCCTGTCGAGTGGTCCATGCAGAAACCCCTCTGCCTGCCTCTGCCAGGATGCTTAAGTATCTGTTCAAAGTCAAGCTTTCAAGTAGCTTCTATATAAACTGGAAGCTGACAGTTTTGTGTACAAGTAATTACACAATAGCTTTATGCTTTGCATGGCCTCTGATCACTTCTATAATTAAAATAAATTAGTAGATATATTTACTGTAAATGTTGAAAATCTGCAGAGTAAAAATAAAATTACAGCGAGCTTAATGTACTACATAAATTTGGAAATATGCCCCTTCATATCAAAGTATAAATAAAAACATTTATGCAAAGTGCAAAGACTATTGGAAATTCTAAGCAACAATGTTCAGATATAGCTGAACAGCAGTTTAAATCATATTATTTACAAGATGTGTTTCCCCTAGCATCAAAACAAGAAATGTAAACCCTCCAAGATAATCATAAATATTTTGGATTTGCATCTAATAAATCATGACAGAGCTGAAATACTATAACAATTTCTCACAATGCATGATTTACTTTGTTGGGGAGAAACCAGTATTTGGCAATTTATGCTAGGCAGCTGTTTCAGAAAGTCACTAAGAAAGCAAAGGTTATGTTACCTTTCATTTGCTCTGCTGTTTTAGGAGGCATTTGTTCCAAATATCCGCCCTCTCTCTAATCTGTCTATATTAAGAATTGTACTATAAAAACAAAAAAAAAAAAATGGAAAACTTTAGAGAAGTTCTGGAAACTGCAGGGCGAAGCATTTCCCTGAGACAACCACAGATATCTGCAGAAAACCCTTTCAGAGATTTAATAGACTTTTGTATGATGACTGTGATGCCTCTGTGCATTTCTGTGTAGCACAGAAATGCACACACTTCATTTGATATGTCTTAAGTGCCTCAGCTGCCATTATTTGGCAGGCTTCATTTACCTCAGTGGAGCTAAGCCAGTTTACATCGCAGGAGGATCTGGCACGTGGTTCTCAGAGTTGTTTAAGTCATGCATAGCCTTTTTCTGGGAGCTTAGTAGAACTGGACAACTTCCCTGAGAAGGGAATATCCTGTACATCTGTGGGCAAACCATCACATAAGTATTTAAGTAATTGGTGGCATAAAACACTAAATTAAAAAAAAATTAAAGAAAGAAAAACAAAAAAACAAACAAAACCAAACCAAAACAAATGCAAACTAACAAAAACAAACAAAACAGACACACATCCCAAAAAAAGAAAGCCACAAGCCAAGAGATAGAAATGTGAACAGAGAAACAGCAGATTCAAAAAAATTAAATATAAAATATATCAAAGTGGGCACACAGGAACAGGGGTCCACTTTGATATATCCATCTTCCAAACTGACAGAGAAGAATGACTTTATTCTATGATACTAGAAGTATGGTGGGCACTGGGATGTAAACAGAAAATGTTCCAGGTGTATGGAATTTGTGTCCTTCCCTCTCCCAACTTCTGCTATCAGGGAGCTAACTTCTGTCATTTGATACATGCAGTTTTAGGGTAGCTCTTTTTCTTTATTTCTATTGCAAAGTTGTGAAAGCTATCAAGGCAAAAAAAAATTGCTGATGTTGATGATAAAAACTTATTAAAAAAAAAAGAAGCATATTAACATTTCAAACATGTTAAACGAAAAGAAAACAAAGCCACAAAGACCTCTGGGTAAATGCACAGCTGGTGTTGAGCAGCAGAGTGTCACTGAGGTGCACAACATCTTCATCTAGTTCAAAGAGAAATTAATTCAGTGAGGCTCTGTAGTTTTATGTCATGTAGGTCAGACAGGATGAGCACTGTGGTACCCTGTGGTTTTATATATAGACTGCAGAAAGTGGCCAAGCTCATCTCCTTTTTTTAAATAGCATCATTTATTCCCACCGCTGAAACAGATTCTGGGGCTAGACAGACCATTGATCTGACCCAGTCAGATATTCCTTATGTTTTTGTAATCTTATCTATAAATCTTCACCAACCCATACAGGAAAATTTCAAGCCTATGCTTATGAAATATTTATCAAAATGTCTACCTAGGCTGTATCCTTCCTCCTGTATTCCACTTCTTCCTTTGCCTATATTTATTTGTTCTGCTCTTCTGTTAAGTTGTAAGTTCCCCAAGGAAGGGTGTATCTTCTGTGTGCTTCCCCCAGCATGGCTAATACATATACTAATACTTTTGAGCAATAAAACAGAGTAATAAAGATATTGAATTCTTCAGGGCCACCTAGTTTACTTTCCATACTGCAGAATTCCCTAATTCTGAGCCAAGGAAACCAACAGAAAAAGGAGTATGTGTCAAAAGAAGTAAACACAGGCAGCATAACCATCCCAGTTGTGCTAAGGGTGGTTTGGCAGATTGTTGACTGTAGCTTCAATAGGTCAGGGCCTTAAAACTCACTTTTCTCTCTAGAAGACAAATTCAGAAGGTGCCTGTCTTTAGTTGATAAAAAACATGATCATCAACAGGTTTTGTCTATATTAAAGTCAATATGGCTTTGAAATGATCCAAGCCTACTTGGCAGACAGTCTATGTGCAATAGCCAGCTGGAGAAAACTCCAGCCTAGACCTCTGACAGAAAACACCCAAAACACTGCGAACAAATGTCTATTGATGGCATTACCAGCATTCATATGCCATCAATAGAGGCTTAAAGATGTGTAAAATAGAGAAGGAATGGAGCAGCTAATTAACAAGGCACAGTTACATTTAGTGACCTGTGTAAGCCCTAGATTTTCTGGACAGGAAAGAAAAATTAAAATCATTACAAAATAGGAACTCTCTTATAGAGTTTTCTCTGCAAATATCTCAGAACTTGTCTTACTTATGTAGGCAACACTCCCATCAGCACCATGTTGCTGTTCTGACTTGCAGTGCTGGAGCAAGGCTGTGAGCTGATGCTGCCTCTGAGATCCTCCCCAGCAGGGCACTGAATAATCTCAGAGCAACAACTCACAGAGGCAGCAGCTCTCATGTGTGGGAGACAAATGATCCCAAGAACTGGGCTGTCAAAGAACAGGTAGTGAGAGCACTGGCTGTTGGGTGACCTGTGGATGAAATTTCACTGCTGCTTCTGTTGCAGCCTTGCTATCTCTGGGACAAAGTACATCCATAAGCACAGTCACTCCCTGCACATCTATGCCATACAGGCAATACAACAGCCACCATTCACCAACCTTTTGCTCAGGCATGACTTACAAACTCTAGCAATTTTCTCAAATTAGGGCTTGGGGTTGGGACCTCCCTTGTTCAGCATGCTGAGCTACAGAAGCTGAAGAGCTCCTACAGACAAGCTCTACAGGGATGGTGTCCTGCCTCCCATGACATGGGAGCCTGGAAGAGCAATAAACAGAAGTCTTCACATCACAGCATAACAGTTCAGAGGATCAAACTTTTGCTGAGTTTTGGGCTGAGAAAGTAGAGAGTGAAAGGGTGCAGCTGGCACACCAATAGACATCTGATGCAGCAGGAGGACAGGAGCCTCTAGTAAAAAGAGTCTGGGAAATAACCCTACACAGCACTCCAGCTCAGTTTGCAAAAGTTCATATGTCAGAATTCCAAACACCATTTGCTTTCTGGTAGTGCCTGATATTTGCTGAACCAAGTCATCTATTTGCAGTAGAGTTTTGGAGCCACAATTTCCCCTAAGGTTTTAAAAACTGATAATCTAGTATTGGATAGGATAGCAGTAGATTAGGGAAATACAATCTCATGCTTCAGGGTGGGTGCCAATTTAAAGCTGGAACAGGTAGGGAGGAAGGAAGCTGTGCTGTGAGCATATTTAGCCATAAGTATCACAAGCCTTGTCCTAAAACACCTAGTACTGAGTGCTGTCTTGAGACAGAAGGCTGGATGAGAGAGATTAATTCTGGTCTGATGGCTACTTTTCTCATTGTTTATACACCAGCCTTATGATGTTAGACTAGATATTTTTTGCAGTCTCTTGGCTTCATATAGGTTATATAGAATTATGTAAACAATAGCACTATACTCTGATAAAAATGCAAAATAAGAAATAATCAAGTAACCATTTTCAAGAAAAAGCCCTGTAGTGATGTGCTGGCAATCTACAGTGTATCTGACTATTCCCACAGCAAATACAACATTTGGCACTTAGAGATATTGCAGTGCTAATCTGTGTCCCCAGGTAACTAGAATATGCCTCAAAAGGTGCTGTACAAAATCATTTTTATCTTCATTCAACATGAATGCCAAAATAGCTTTGTGTGTGAAAGTAGTGTGAAGAAAGATGAGCAAAGGACTTCCAAATAAGTATGAATGAGGATCTTTTTATATCCAGTTTCCTAGTTAGTGGGAAAGGCCTTGCCATATAATACAGCACTGCATTTCTTCTACAGTTCCTGCTATAATAATACCCAAGAGCTGTGTATATCTACATATGTATATCATAGAGGCAATATTCCTTCAATGTAATGTGGGTTATGCCTCTTGGTGATACAACACATATGAAAGCTCCACAATTCCGAAACAGCTAAAAGGCTATTTAGCACATATTACCTGTCTTCATTTCTATGTTACACTCATTTCTGGCAAAATTAAGAGAATCAATTTATTTTTCCCTGGAGTATCTTCAAAAATTATAGGAGTTTTTTGCAAGTTTTTCTCCCCAGTACCTCTTTCTGTTCAGCTATTGAGGTGAACAGATAAAACTGAAAATGCATTTGGACTATACTGATTTTCTACAAACATGGCAGTAAAGTAACTAGTTACCTGACCAAGTGTCCAAAAACTGTGACATTATCCATTTACTGCAGAAATGGATTTCTTCAAAAGCATTTAAAAATTGACACCATATTTTCACAGGCACCAAAGAGCTGGAATACATGCACAGCTTTACTGTTAGTTGGTTTAAGACTCAAGTAACAATGTTAACAAAACACTAAACCTAAATTTGATCAACATATGGATCTGTGACTTCCATATAGAAATAGCAAACAGGCTGTTGGTCTGCACCTCTCTAAATTTACTCTCTGTCTGAACATTGATAAATTTAATGCTCTAAGATTACTTGTGATGGTAGGAGTACCAATGTTAATTTTGCCTTGCAAGTACAGCAACTTACTGATTCAGAACTTAATTAATTAACTAATTAATTAATAAAGTTATGTTACAATTCTCAAGCAGCTCCTACAGGAAATTACCTACTTGGAGCACTCATGCACCAAAATCCTATCTTGTCTTTGCCGTGTAAGGAGGTGGAAATTTCCGCTACTGTAGAAAAAAAAGGCAAGTCTACAAGAAGTACTCCTGATTCTTTTTTTTCCCATGTAAGGGGAAACAAGTTTGTCTAAAAGACAGTAAGCCAAATTTTTGCTGAAGTTCAAACTTTAATAAGCAGTCTTCCTTTAAATTCAATACTGAACCAATGTAGCTATGTGAGTTCAGTATTACAGTATAATATACTGAAATACTATCATGTGCACGCTTCCTTGACACCAAAGGTCATGTTTATGAAAGATTTTACTCATACTCTCCTCCACCTGATCCACATTTCTCAATTCTGCTTTGTGAGACTTGGAGAAAATGTATTACAAGGAATGCCTAATATTTGGGTGAAGATTAGATGATTTTTGTCTCCAAATAAAAAGTGTTAGCTGATAAAATCTGTTCTCACATCCCTTAAGAACTGCCTTCCATTATTCATTTGGAAAAGAAAAGATAGTGAATGACTTCATGTCCTTGTGAAATAGGAGCCTGCTTTGGCCAGTGGCAGAATGGCTGTCTCCTGCCCATTGAACTCAGTGAAGCAGTTTTTCTGAGGAAATGTTTCCTCTGGCGCATTACTACAAAATGTCAAAAAGTGACAAAATCCATAACTAGAAAGTCCAATAAAATTTGTAAATTAAATTACTTAATTTTGAATTTTGTGAAATCTTTAGGTTGGTTTTGACCTTTTTGAAGTGGTTTCTATGTTAGATTGCCCTTTAACATAAATTATCTTGAAATTAAGGACATTTTGAACAAAATAGTAGTATGCATCATTATGACAATATTGAAACAGATATAACATTAAAAGGCCCATTTGCTCATTCATTCACTTACTTGCTTTTGCTGTGAACAACTGAAAGTGAGTCAACAAACTTTTTCATTGAAAAGGTCCTGAATTTAAAGACTCTAGATGAGATAACTAGTGTAGAAATTAATTTGATGCTCCAATTCAGATACTGATTGACCTGTCCATAGTTGTTAAGGAACTGTGAAATGCAAAATTTAAGTTTCATGTACCTGGCTGCATGAAAGCCCTAACCAAGGAGATCATGCCATATTGAAAAAAAAAAATCACAGTACATAGATGTTTTCTAACTCCTCTGCCTTATGTCTCTCACTGTGAATCTGTCATTGTGATCTAATTACAAAAAAAAGTTACAAAATTATAGGCATTTACTTTATTCACTTCACTAAAACTTGTTTAAACTTATGTCTTTACATTACTATTACTGTCATCTTCATCCTTTGTTCCCATAATCAAGTAAACCCTAAACTCTCTTCAAATATTTTCTTGTGCTTATTTAGACATCAGTCCCTTGGCCAGTGACTCTACTCATATGGCAGACATGCTTTAGAAATACTTTATACATGCTTTGAACAATCAAAGTCTCAGCCTATAAATAAGTAGTGGCTATGTATTGTAAGCAGTGTACTAGATTGCACAGTATTCAGCAAAATGAAGTTGTCTTTCAGAAGCTGAGACTTCAACATATCAATTCATAAAATACGAAGAACACTATGAAAGTAATCTGAAAGAGCACAAGGAAAATTCTAGTACTTTATAAAGTCAGAATTCATTTCTACGTTGAAGCTAATCATGTGAGTCTCATTAAAATATTCAAAATGGAGTTTACCTAATTTCATCCTGGATGTGTTTCTATCAAAGTCCATACTTCTTCTGATTGAAAATCCAGTAATATTTGAGAACAGTGTTCATTTCTATATCTATGACACTTTTAGCAGTCTTCAGGATGTATGATCTTCTTCTTGCAGTAATCCTTTTCCGATTTAACCACCCAACATTTCTTTTGTTTCTTTTATTCCTTTGACATTTTAAGTGCCTGGCTCACAAAAAGCCTTTTGGTCACTTATACTTTATATTTATTTATATTTAACCTGTTGATTTCAGCTGAGGAATCTGGCCTTTATTGCCACAAATACAGAAAATAATTCACTACATGCATTATCATTTTGTACAGCTGGGTCTGGTAACTGTTCAGAACACAAAAGGATATTTTTTGCTCTTCAGCATACTAGGGCATTTCTGAATACTTTGAAAGATGCCATGCCTTGACCTTCCAGTAGTTAAAAATTTGAAGAGTATGTGTGTAATTAATAGTGTCAAAAACAGGGAAAGACATATGGTTGATTTTTTTCTTCCTATAGAAATGAAAGCTTTAATTTCTGAAAGAAGATTCCAGACCAAAGGAATGCCCTCTGCTTGTTACCTTGATAGTCAGGAGACATGAATAGTATTATTGATGCACAAACACAAAAGACTGGAGGCTTATAACTCTGTTTCTGTTTGATTAAAGACCTGCAGGAGATTCTTGGTGGCAGTAGGCAGAGGGTGTTTCTGACAAAAGAGAGTAGAAATGAAAAGTAACCTTTCCTGTCATAAATGACACTGCAACAACTTTGGGGCTCAATTTCCCTGCAACTGCCTCTTTTGTCTTCCCACCCCACAACTCTGTACTTTTGGATGCTTTGTTTCTTATTACTGTGCCAAAGTCCAAAATTTTTAGCCTGTCAGGAAAAACCTAACCTTTTCTTTCTACCAACAACCTTCCTGATAAACAGGATGTTCTTCTATTCCTGCCTTTCCTTTCCCTCAGATATCAGAGTGCTGTGCCCTCCCTCTCCCTGCTCCCAGAGTGTTCATGAGCTTCAAAATAGCCTGGAAAAGACAAACTGGGAAGATAGCTGCATTTTCCTTGGGTGAGTTTTCCCTTCACTCCTCAGCACAGCCAACAAAGTAGCCCTGATGGCATCAGGCAGAGCACAGGGTGTGAATCACTCAGAGGGTTCCTGAGCTGGTAGCAGCAGCCTGTTATACCCTGGGAGAATCCAAAGTACCGCTTCAATCAGAAAAAAATCACCAGAAGTTGCCACCAGAAGGCCAGAGGGAGAAAAACACAAAAGGAATTATTTGGCTGCAATTTACCACATACAGATATACCTGTATGCTTTCTGAGTGCAAGGAAAGTAGACTAGCACTTGACAAGTAATAATTTTGTTAGACATGGGTGTTGTAATAGAACATGAAATCAGAGTCTTTATTTTCTTTGGAACTGTTTTAGTTTATTCTTGCTCCTTTTTCTCTTCACAAATTGCTCAAAATGGTAACAGTAATGCTCATTGGTACAGTATTCCAAGGATTAATGGTGCTGAGTATTGCCCTCATTTAATAAGTGGGCAGGCCAGGATATGTCAGCTATGATACAGCACAGTAATTGTGCCACAGACACCTTTAAACTCTCCTGGCTTTAGTCTGCATGTTGCTCCTAACCTCAGAAATGTAGTGCAATGACTGGAGTCATCCAATCTCTACTTCATATAATTTCACTGCTCAATATACATAACATAAACAACAATATCAAATCAGAAACCCTGCTATAGCTGCCCTAATGGAATAATTTAACCTTTCTTTTAGACAAATATTTCAAAACATCAGCAAAACTACCCTCATTCCCATGCCCTTAACTGTCTCCTTTTTTACATCTTTTGATTTTCTTGCTGTGGTATGGTTGATATCCAAAACCTTCCACTTATGAACCCCAATGTGAAGTGCTCTATAGGTTATCTTGATAAAGCTTCTGGTCACTGTCTTGGTCATTTCACTTGTTCCAAGAAGAAAAAGCCTCATAAATCTCTGGTGGCATGGTCACCATCTTGCAGCATGTGATGGCCACAGGTTGAACCCCACATAATTGCTTCTGTGCTTCACCACTGGTCATTGTGGAGGAATGTAATGGACTTATTTTAAAAAATAAAGTAAGAATTCCCAATTTGAACCTTTTATATTCCATTGCTGCTGGACTGCAAAGGCAGGAACACTGACTGAGATGAATAACAAAGGACAGTGTAACAAATTAATACAAATGAAGTCATTGCTGAGCGACTCCATCTGCTTTGGAAATGAGGCTCGGACTTTCCAAAACGTGGCCGTGATCCAGATAATTAGGCTTAACTCCAAATGAAGCCACACAGGTAACTTACAGCTTCATTAACTCTCCTCGGGAAGGCAGGCATCCAAGAACTAACCTTAATAGAGCAGCATATGATCCATTGACAATCTGTTTGATATTAAAATATGAACTTTGGTTTTACTATGTTACATCAGTATTAGGCCAATAACATATGCAGAGCAAAATGTTAGGGATTGGACATGGTGTTGTATCCTGCATTACACACCAGCCACTACATCCAGAGAACCAGGATCGTAATTTTTTGTTTACAAGGTTTAATCAAAATACATTAATAATCTACAATATCTAAGCAAGGCACATAAGGTGTCTGCAAGTGTCTTTCCTCTGTAATCAACAGGAGGATTATTAGGTAATAACAAACGTTATTCATCTTCATAATGGCTAAATGACAGCCTGCTTAAAAATAACAAATGACTACTCTTCATCAACTATTACAGGGTGAATATGACCTTCACGTACTTTAAGCAAACAAGTCATCTTTCCAAAGACTTCCCTAGTTCTTTAATTGATAATGATGAGATGCTTTATCTGTGCAGAGAAAAAAAGAGCTCTATTTTAGCCTTGGAGGCATTTTATATAGCCCTCTGTCAGAAAAGATACTGAGATATAATACCAATTTTTTCATCAATAATAAATTAATGCATAATTAAAGTGGTTAGTGATGTGCATAATGAACTCCTGTGAGATGTTTTCCTTTAATGTCTATCAGTTTTCTGTCTGATTTTTTTTCTGTTGACATGATGCTGCTTTAATGTAACAGAACTGGAGAAAATTGGCCTGAAAGAAACCTCTGGAAGTTCTCTCATAAATCTGTCTCTTCCATCCCTGGCAGAAATCTCTCTTACTGCTTCTTGAAAACATCCAGTGCTGACAATTCCTTCCCCAGGAAAACCAGTTCCAATCTTTGTTGCTAGACATACTTTCATAAAAATCTAACCTGAATCTGCCTTCTTGTTATTTCAGCCCAAGTGGGCTGCAGAACAGGACCTGGAGTTTTCAATCTGAAGCTCTTCTATAGATCAAATCTTTCCTTCTAATAAAGTTTCTCTGAGCCTGAAAAGAATAAAGCATTTGCAATAGCTTACATACATCGGTGGTCAGACTGATGAGGATGGACACCTAAACAAGTGCCACAGTAACACAGTAAAAACTGTCATTCAGACTAGCAGAATCTTTGTACAAAGACTTTTTTCATCATTTAGGTAGTTTTGCAATTTAAGTTGCTCTGATCCCTGCTAATAATGGTTTACAGGAGCTCTGGCCTTTTGCAGATACTCACAGCCATGAATGTATCTGTGTCTCTGTGTTAAAGTAATGCACAGTGGTTACACCTTCTAGTGAGGTAAATTAGGATGCTCTTTTGTGAACATTATCTACAGAAAAAGCGAAAAAACCACAATAACTGCCATGCTTGCTTCTGCAGTCTGAAAGATGCTGCCTTTGCCAAGTCACAGCCATATTTGATTCATTTGCCATACAATTTACACCCACAGGAAGGGAAATGAGGTAGAATTAGCAGCTTTCTACTACCTCTTGTTTCTCTCACTGTACTATGGGTGTTGCAAACAAAATTTCATTTGCCAGATATGCTCGAAGCAGGGAAAAAGTGATACTAACATTGGTGAAGATAATTTTAGCAATTTTAGACAATTACTTGGACTGAAGAATGCTGTGCATTAGAAGGAACATTTTTGCCATGCTCCATAAAAAGCAACTTAAAAAAGTGTATTATCGGTTTTACTTAGTCTCATATTAATTATAGCAGAGCATAATGCTCTATGTCAAAATTCTGTTAATCATTTTAAGGGATAAGAGTGATCCATATCATTACAATTTGGTCTGGTATGCTCTAGTATCTGGCTGTTCCTGCAAATCAGTGTGTAGTTATTCTTCACTGACTTCTCATTCAGGGACAAAATGCAGGAATTGATTTTTATTTTTTTACCATGCTTATTTAATTGTCCCCATAAGTCATCCAATAACTGAATAAATACTGCCATAACCATAAGTAAATGTTATCTTTTTTATTTTCCTGGGCTACAAGTATGTCAAAATGCATAATTGTGTCAGAGATGTGTGCACGCACGTGTATGTGCACACATACACACACACACAAGTAGTGTGTTTCTTATAAATACATGCATCTTATAAATATATACATAAATTTATTCTGATAATTTTCCCTTTTTAACAAAGGGATATGTGACAAAAATTAACTGAAGACTGCTCATTAGATTTTATTAATAGCTTTCTGATCATCTGATTCAAGCTAACTAGGCACAGCAGCAGCAGGCAGATGGCTTGATGTTCTCAGTCACAGTCAACTCATGGTCTACATCTAAAACTACTATTTTCTCTATAAGGAACATACCAGTTGTACCTTCAGCCTTAAAGAGACTATTTGTTGAAGTTATCAGGATCACAGAATATCAGTGATTCCTGTTTGTCAAGAATTTGAGAAAATCTGGAGACTGTGGGAAAGGAAGTTGAAAGGGAACATCATCTGAGATTTTCTTTTCTGAGCTTTCTTCTTCCAACTCACTCCCCTTCGCAGGAGTATTTGCAATCAAACTACCTGTATTTTCTATATTTATTACTTGTGTCATGATTTTGTGCCTATTTGTCTTCTACATAAAATTAGAGAATTATCAGTGTGTCTTTAGTCTGAAAGCTCTGCCTTTCTTGTTATAATTGTGAATTTCAGAGAGGCAGGTAATATTGAACAGGAGCCTCTTTTCCTAATCTTTCTCCAAGGCCCACCATTTGTTAAATAAGCTGCTAACAGTATAAAACTAATGTTATTCACCTCTCCACATATTATTTATTGGAAACAAGATGACTACAGGACAAAGACTGCAAGAACATTGGGAACTACAGGGTCACAAGCTGAGGTCTAGCACACCAGACTTCATTTATTGCTTTGTGCTGAGGATTCCAGATTTGGAAGAGCTCTAAAAAAGCCAGAGGTTTGCATTCCTGGTGACCAGACAGAGTCTGGATAGACTGCAACACCATGGATGGCTAAAATGGGAGGAGCTGCCATGTAAATGGACATAGGTGAGATATCCTTGGGGCTCTTTCCAGCAAAGTACAGACAGGACAGGATGCTTCATGACCTTGTCATGGCTGCAGGCTGAACAGTGATGAACCTGATATGCCTGGGCTAGAAAGTGAAGGGGCAAGAGAGTTGGGGAATTGAAGAGTCTTGGCTTCTCCCACCAGCTCCCCAGGAAGGAGATGGACAGCACTGGGAGATGAGTGAGTGGCAGGCATTAATGCTGAAATACAACAGGTGGGAGGTGGGAACTGTGAATGCTGTCCTTGTCCCCCTGTGACTCAAGTTTCCTCCAGTTTTTTCTGTTCTGCACAGGGCTGGTGACAGACACATCTGAGCTCTCAGCAGACATATAATTCTCCCCTATCATATTCTGCTCCAGCTTCCTGCCCTAACATTTTTTTCTGGTGTCCTGCAGCCAGCTAAGGAGGGACCAGTCTTCTCTCCAGAAAGGGCTGCATTTTGGTAAAGGATGTAGTGTGTGTTGTAATTTGAAATCAATGATGCACTAGGAAGTGGGGAAATGGCACTACATAAATCAGTCAGCTATCGATACTATGCTTGTTGCTTAACAGCATAATTTTAAAAGCAAGCTGTCTGCAGACAATGCCTTTAGTGTCAAGGCAATTGTTTAAAACAGAAGGTTGTAAGAGGGCTTGAGCTTTTCCAAGATCAGCTGAGTAGTCCTCAACAATTTTTGTAAGGTTTGTAGAGGCAGGCAGAAAAGTATTTCTTCCTTTACTTTTGGATTCATTCAGGATTTTGTATTAAAGATCAGTGTCATTCCATATGTAAGGCAGAAGGGCTCAAGTGATTTCTGTGGCTAGATGGAAAATCATACTGGGACCTATCAAAAAAGAAAACATAAGTTCAAGTACAACCAAGTCACAAGAATTTGAGCAAAGTTTGATGAGTACCTCCTATATGAAAACCTACATGTAGATATTATAATGCAAACATCATCATTAATTGCAGTTCTTAACAGAAATACTTAAACAAGCACAGTTGCTGAAGATTCCTACTCTCATTGAACCAAATCTTGTTGATTATAGGTATTCTTGATTCAGTCCATTGGGAGCATTTCCAGCATGGACCCTACAGAAACACATCTGTGTAAAAACTATTAATGCCATTGATTTTTTTCCCCCAGATATATCTGGCATTTTAAAACAGGAAGAAATACACAAGTCCTTACCAATACCAGTTCATGGGATATGAACTGTAAGTCAGAATTTTGATGATCAGTGGCCTTTCTAGAGGTAAACAGACCAAAAAAACCTCATTTCATATGGCGCATTTAAAGACAAATCTATTGAAAAATATTTTTAAATGAGTGAAAAAATATTACATTTCCAATGTACCTTCTTTTTCACTGTGTCACTTGAAGCGGATTTTTAAATGATCCTCTATTATGCTGTCCCAGTAAGATGTGAGAGCAAATCTCTGATTTAAATGTCTGATTTGTCAACACAGTTCTTGCTTGCATAGTTCTTCTACAAATCAGATAGGTATCTGTTAACCTTATTTGTGCCTGCCATTTAAGGGCATGTCAGAAAACAAGGCCCGTCTGCCATTTTTCTGTATGTTTACATGCCTCATAATCTTTCTTATATCTTTCTCTAGACATGGGGCCAGTGCAAGGAGCTAAAATCTAATGAGCTATGATAAAACCATAGAATCACAGAATGATTTGTGTTGGAAGGGACCTAAAAGATCATCTAGTCCCAGTGCCCTTGCTGGGGCAGGGACACCTTTCACTAGACTGGGTTGCTCAGAGGCCCATCCAGCCTGGCCTTGAACAGTACCAAGTTAACCTCAAAAAGTAAGAGGAAAGGAAGAGATTATTTTTATAGCGGCCCATGCTGACTGGCAGTACAAAATGTACCACAGATCTTTCAAAAGCTTCCAGAAAGGTGGGTTTGAGACTGTTGTCTAAGGATCCTTTTTGACAACAACAACAAAAGAAAAAAAGAAAGAAATAAAAAAAAAAGAGTAATTTGTTCTGTCTATTCTCTATGAATTGTCTACAGAGGTGTTATTTCCATTGCAGATAGTGTATGCTCCAAACTCCAGTTGTTTCCACCCAGCATGTTTGGTCTGGAAGCAATATTAATTAGGCAGACCAAGTGGACTAGTGTGGTCACATCATTGCTAGTCTAAAGGTCTCTATCCTCCATGGCAACAACATCACTCTCCTCTATTGTTTCTCCTGTTGTGTCACTGTATGCCTCTGAAACCTTACTTACACTAAACTGCCTGGGGTTTATCCAAGCTAATACACTCGCATTCTCCCTCCCATGTTAGCCTGGGTAGTGGAGAGTTACCTCTGATACCTTCAGATACCACAGAAAAACCACTGGATGCTGGACATTTTTTTGGGCAAATCAAAGACTGTTTTTTCCCAGGGCAAAGATGAAACACTTCATTGTAATGTCTGTATAAAACAACTTAACTTTTTATTCTACAAAATAAGCCCCATGATATTGAAATAATAGCTGAAGGTTTTTTTACTTCACTCCCACAACAGAACAGTAACTCTGTGTGATCAAGTAGTACACAATTTGCTTTGTGCTTCACTTCCAAGGAAACAGCACCATCAGCATCATTCTCCCTCCTTTCCCCCATAACTGCAAATAGTATTAGCAGATTCTGTGACCAGAACTCTGCAGTCCTTTATGATCTTCCTCCATCCAGTCTGGGATCTCTGTCCAATACTGGGAGAATGTAGCACTAGAAATATCCTATCAGTTCAGGCCATAGCCAGCCTGTTCACCCAGGTACATGGAAGAGCACTCAGAGCTTTCTCAGGGCTTCTGACAAGAACTGGGTGAACAATGTACATCCCACATCTAGGTGTACCTTCCTCTCCTTTCAAAATGCAGTTTGGGCAAACAGCTTCATCTGATTTCTTCCTTTAAAGCAGTGTTGATGAACATAGAGCCACACATGGTTTAGAACTCCGCTTGCATAACCTGCCTGTAAAATCCTTTTTTCTGGAGAGTGACGCAGACGACCCTAATTAAGCTGCTCTAGTTGGATACACAGTCAGTGGAAGTTGTCCTCAGCTCTAGTGAGATTCTTACAGTCAAAGCTCAGATTTTGTTGATGGCTGCATAGGCCTTTCCAGGAATGAGCACACTCCTGGTAGGATGGGTCAGGTGTTCAAAAAGGATGGAAGGAGGGTGCCTATGACCATGCAAAATTCCACAAGAGCCAAGAGACAGCAGGCATGGGCAAATAAATGTTTGTGTGTATGAAGCAAATGCATTCCAAGCTTTGCTCATCCCTGCAAAATCAGGTCTGTACAGTGCTCCACAATGGGCCCCAGGGGCCATTAACATTGTTTGCTGCTTGTCTCTTACACGTAGGGAGGAAACCTGTGGGCAGTACCCGACCCATTACACCATTATGTGACACAAGGTTTTACCTCCTGTCTAGTCAGTGGCTTTCCCACAGGAGCTCAAGCCAAAACTTATCTCATTTTCATAAGGGAAAGTCATCCCAGTGAGTGCTGCATGTGATACTGGAACTGGTGCTGTGGTATTTCGCAACTGAAAAAAAGAAAAAAAATAACTTGGGCATTCACATTCAGTTGCTTTTGAAAATCATTTTTAAATGCAACATTATGAAAGTTGGTAATGGGCTTGGAAAAAAAGGGCAAAGCTAATTAAATTAAATTGCAGGAGGTTTATTTTTTTTCTCAAAGTACTTGTCTAATATTAAATGAGTTATTAAAAATAACTATGGACAATCAATGGACAAAAAAAGATCAGGTGGACTGAAAATTAAAGTGAAACTTAAATATTAATGGATTTTTTTCTCAGTTGGTCAGAAACTTTTTTCTACAACATTTCCTGTCAGAAAATGTTATTTCATCAGAACAAAGCAATCTCTGTGGGAATATGTCAATTATGACAAACTAGGGGGGAGGGCCAGTGAATGACTCATTTAGTGGTATCAAAACATTTTATTTTGAAGTGGTTTTGAGCATTTTCAGCATGTTGCTTCTTTTAATTATAATAATTTTTTAGTCTGGTTTAAAAGCAAAGATTGGAATAAAACATTCAAGCACTATAAAACAGATCTTTCCAGACTTTCTAAAAGTACCTCTAAAGATTGCATTTTATTTCACATTCTTCATATTCAAATTACATTTTGGAAAATTATGTCAATTTAGGACAAAAATGTCTCAGGTCTTAATTCTTAAAAAGGGAACTTTCAAAATTCACAGGGCTTTACTTAATATCTGTTCATATCTTTTGCGTCATTATTTATTTTAGGTGGCTTCACACTTGTCTCAGGAGACGACATAAAGATAACCAGAGATGTTGTGTATTATTTTTGTTGAAAAAGTCTTCATTTAAGATATTTCCTCCCTTTCTTTTTTCACCCCATCTCTCCCTTGTAACGTAAATCACAGCAAAAAAATAATTTGGTGGTTTAACCAGAATGCAGAAAAAAATGGGGAGGGGTGTTGAGGTGTTTTTAAAGTCTATTTCACTAAATATTTGGGTTCAATGCAGATCATTTTGATAATTATACCTATAATGTAACCATAAGAGAGGTGTCAGAAGTCCCTGCAAGAGAGGCAGACACCAGTGCTGGTGGGTAGGCAGGAGCAAAAGAAGCAAGGAAGGAGAAAGGAACCAGACCTCTCTTCTGCCAGCCTCAGTACTAGAGCAAACGTTGTGGACTTCTGCAAAGGCTCAGATCCTTCCACAAGGATGAGCCACGGAGTGGCTTTTTGACCAACTTGTTTAAAACAAGTTAATCTCATTAGGCACACACAGGCAGCAGTGGGGTCATTTCATCTTCACTAGGTGGAACAGTGAAGTTGCTTAAACTCTGAAGGGTCCTGCCTGTAGTCTAAGCTTCCAGTATTTCCAAGACAGCTGTATACACTGTTTACACATAAAATATACCCCTACACTTCACATGACATCAGTATCATGGTTAAAAATAGGCACTTTGTGTCTTCTTACAGATGACTGAATAGACACCTAAGCGGATTGGGATTTGGTATGAGGACTCTCTTTACAGAGGTCAAGGGTTCAATGTATTCAAAATCAATACTAACTGAGAGTTATTACCTTTGGGTGGCCTATGCAAAATGAATGGTGGTTCTAGCCTAATTTCTAGTTGACAGATGTCTGTGCCATCAAAAAAATCCCATCATTGCATTTGGCATTCTTCACACAAGCCTCAACATAGAAGCCAAAGACAGGCTGGGCACAGAGGT
This sequence comes from Geospiza fortis, assembly GCF_000277835.1. NCBI lineage: Eukaryota > Metazoa > Chordata > Aves > Passeriformes > Thraupidae > Geospiza > Geospiza fortis. Next base: position 939,100 of record NW_005054359.1, on the reverse strand, counting down.
GGAATTAATCTCGTGTGAAAGGCCTCTAGTTGGTCCTTCCAAAATAGAAAGAAAACAGATTATGGAGGCAGTTTGAGGAGTACTGAAGTATTAGTTCTTGTAGTTGGCTCCTCCCTGTGAATAAAAAGAGGGCAGAATTTTCATGGTTTTTATCCAGCATCTTTTCACAAGTACCAAATTGAATTTTGCAGGGGAAAAGATATAAGAGGCTTATTTGTGCTACCAAGTTAAGATTGTGTCAGCGTCTCTCTTAAAAACCCCACCAAGCCATAAGAATTTAATCTGGGCTAAAAGCTGGCAGAACCGTTCTCAGCCCTCAAGTGTGTTTTAAACCCCATTAACAAATATGTGTTAGGCCATGTTAGGCCACTTATAAGCTAAAATACTCAAGGCTAAATAACAATAATAGAAAAAGTCCTTTCATCTGAGTGTGGAATGCAAAGAGGAAATCAAATGTCAAATATTATATGGCTTAAAAAATATTCTTGTGTCTGTGCATCAAATGAGGAAGCTTTGACAAGTCTTTCTGATTAAGTCTGAGGATACTTGAATAGTTCTTTTTGCTTGAACTGTTGGGAATATGTTATCAGCAGGTCCTGAAGACAGATCACAGAAAACTTTAAAAAATGTGAGTGATAACGTTTTGAAATAGCTGCAGAACTTTACTGCCATGAAGAAAAAATATGTAGATTTGGCTTACTCCCAATGGGAAGATGAGCTGCATAGTTTTGTGCAGCTTGAAGGCGTTAAATTTGCCTGGTGGGAAGACCAGTTAAAAGAGAATTAAAGCAGTTTAAGCATGAAAAATAAGAGCAGGCTGCACATCAGCACTCTCAGTTCTCAAGCATATATTGTTAACCTTAATTCTTGTTTGCATTTCTCGACTGAAAAAAGAAAGAAAACTGATGATTTTAAGAAAAAAAATTATCATCTTACTTGTGCATTAAAAAAAAAAACACGGTGTTTTTTAATATTCACCTTTCAAGACATCATGAGCCTGAAAAGGGATAGATACTGTCCTCAAAATCTTATCAGATAAATGCTTTCAAATGGCATATAAAGGGCTGGATCTGAAATCCACTTTAGGCTACTTTAAGCTCTGGACCTTGTGATGCCTCTCATTTGCTGTGGCCCTTTGCTCTCTGCCTTGATGTCAGCAGAATGAGTCCAGATGTGAACCAGGCTGAAACCCAGTATGCAGCGAGCTGCTGTCTTCTCTAAATTGATCCCAGCATAAGCAACTAGGAATGCACGAACCCAAAGCTTGATGTGGACAGCATCTCATCAGACATTTAAGTTCGCCAAAAGTGAATGGACATTGTGCACAAAAGAGTTTTAAGCCATGTGACCCAGGAAAAAATACATCTCACCAAAACCATTAAACATGCAGCAAGTTTGTTAATCACAAATGCTTCTGTTCTGTGTGCGTTTAAAGAGAAAAAAATCCTACACAAGATACTTCAGGGAGCCATGGCACTTTTATGGGAAGTATGCTAGATAAGCTAATATTTTTTTTCTATCTCTAAATAGCATGGAGTTAAACCGTAGATAAAAATAACAATCTGGGAGTACGACGTGTTGATAGGAGTGTTAGTGCAGAAATACCAATATTCCACTCACAGTTTCCAGAGATCTTACAGTCTTAAATAACAACTCATAGCCCAAAATCTGATTTACACAAGTGTCTCTAGTAGATCAAATAATCCCTAGATGAGCTACCTAAGTAGTCAGTAAAAGAAGGAGAGTACTTCATCCTGATTTAGGTCCTAGCTCAAGTGCTGCTTCAAGAGGCTGCTCCCACAGTGATTGCACAGTGAAAGGGACATGGTTGCTCTGGTGCCCAGTTGGTGAGAGCGAGGGTGTGGCCACGAGTCACTGAACAATGACTGAGCTCTTTGCTCAACAATGGCTCTTTGCTCCCTAAGCAAACACAGAGTTTACAGAGTATAAACTGCTCTTTTGGGGACACTTTATTAAGCCTTATATATGATATACATGCACAATGTACACATATGTTTTGTATCTGGAGGGAAAATATTTGTAAACCTCTGTTCTGGGTGCCGGTGCATAGGTGCTGGCAGAGACACACCTGTAGCCCCAGGACAGAAACCAGTGGGACAGGCGGGCATGCCTTGTGGGACGTGGTAGCCCATGGGGAGCTCACAGTGGGGCAGGTTTTTCCTGAAGGACTGCAGCTAGTGGGAATGCCCCAGGCTGGAGCAGGGAAACAATGTGAGGAGGGAGTGGCAGAGAGGAGCTGTTATGGACTGACTGCAGGCCCCCATTCCATTGCACAGCTTAGGGGAGGTGATAGGGAAGTCAGGAGTAAAGAGTAAAGTTCAGCCTGGAAAGATGAGAGGGTGCTTTGGTGCTTTTTGGTTGTGTTTATCAACGCAACTTTATTTTAATTGGCAACAAATTAAATTTTCCAAGGTGGAGTCTGTTTTGCCCATGACAGTAATTGGTAAGAGAACTCTGTGACCCATGAGCTTTTCCATGCCATTTTCTCTGTTGGAGAAGGGTGTGAGTGAGCAGCTGGGTGGGCATCTGGCAGCTGGCCAAGGTCAACCACAATCTCACAGCAGCAAATGAATTGCCAGGGCTCCAATGTGTACCTTGTTGACTGTGGTATTTAACACAGAAGAGAAAGCTGCTTATTGTCTCAAATTACCTTTGAGAATTTGATTATGGTACAACATTCAGCATTTATGAGCCAGAGAGGCATCAGCTGCAGAATATCAACCCTGAAAAGAGAGCTCTTCTGCAATGTGCCAAATAACGTGGGATCAGGCAGGAAGGCTCTTGCCAGACACTGTCACAGAGACACTGCTCTGAGGAGGCAGTTCCTTCAACCCAGAGTGAGAGGTACAAAGTGAAGACTTGCTCTTGTCCCTGTGCAAGTGTCCCCAAGGAGCAGCTACAAAAAAAGCTGCTCCTTTAGCCCAACAGGCTGCAGAGTCCAGCGCCACATCCATTGGGACAGGAGAATGCTTCTTTGACAAGGTGGGAACTCTACCATGAAGAATGTGCAATGTTTTTTACTTGATTTTTAGAAAATACAATAATTTACCAACATTTAGAGTTCTGGTCTTCTAATGTCCTCATATGCACACAGCTAGTGAGATGTATGTCTCTCCTCTTCAATTGTTCTTCTGTATTGTAAAGGCATGAGGAGGTTCCCTATGCCGGTTCCCTGCTCTCTTGAGACATCAGGGACAAAAGCAGAATTTCAGTGTAATTGAGTTTTAGACCTCTCTGCTATAGGGAATGCAGCTCTTTGAATTTATCTCTACCTAAGGAAAACCTTTCTTTCTTTCTTTCTTTCTTTTTTAATGCTAGGTCTGATATGTTGTGTAGTCTAACTAAAGCTTTTAATGTGCCTGCTAATATAATAGCCCTTGTGCACCTTGTGCTCACTGTGATTTAAAAGTTTTTCATTGGGAAAGATCTGACTGCTGCTGAGAAACTGAAAAAGCACCCCTAATCCCCCTCTGCCAATCCCTAAGTAATTCTATTTCCCAATGAGATTTGCTTTTTTTATGAAGTGTTGATTAAGCAAGGTGTTTAACTGTGTCAGTCAGTTTCCTGTTACGGTTGTTCAACTGAAGAGAAGTTCTACCAAAAATCACAAAAAACCTTCTAAACCTGTATTGCTCACAGCTCAGAATGGAGGCCCAGCTCCATTTCATTCCAAGACACCTCTAGGAGGAACCCTATCTCATTACATTCCTTACCTCCCCCTACAGCTAATGAAGAGGGAGAATGAGCGAGAGGCAATTCCAGAGAACAGCTCCCATCTTCCTCTCCCCTTCCTTATTTGCTCCTTCACACTTCTTGTTATTACTAAGTTCTTCCTGAGGGAGTTTCACCTAAGCAGGCTGAATCCAGTAAGTATGAGTGAGGAATGCTTAAACTCTTCCTGATATAATGAGCAGCCTAAACAACAAAGGCTGGAGCCAATTACCCTGAAGCAGTTGGAGCACTAAGTGAGCTCTGACAGTCCCATGATTCCAGAAGTAAAAGGCAATCAAAATATATTTGATTGTTGTGCTGAGAGGAAGAAGCAAAATATGGAAGTCCCAAGGTTGCCTGGAACTGTGGAAAACAAGGAGAAAGTGAGATGGCTTTTGACTGTTGTCTGCAAAGAGCACCCACAGGTGCATTAAGAAGGAGAGACAATCAGAAGGTAACCGGTTCTGACAGTGGCTAGTCCGTAGGCATAACATTTTGTTCTGCTAAAAAGAAGAATGCCAGAGATATTAGGAAGAGATGCCAGAGACTCCGGGAAATTACATATATGCAGAGTGACAGTTAAGGCAAAACAACCCCCTTGCTGATGAGAGTCAGGGGCCCCAGGGCCACTGCTACTTCATGGGAAGAGACTGTACCTACCCACATCAGTAAATACTGGCTGTGAATTGCCGTGGTATCACCAGAGGTAGTGGTTATCTGCAGTTGCCTGAAATTGTCACCCAGACAGTGGAGTCACCTTCTCAGAGGTTCAGAGAGGAGAGAGGCTGGGGCTGCCTCAGGTCTGCCAGCTCCCTCTGGAGGGGTCCTTTGCCAGGCAGGGAGCATGACAGGCTGAGACAGGGAGGACTTCCAGGACGCACATGTCAGAGCTGTATCATAAGGTTTACTGCCTCCCTGGGCAAGTGACATTGAGGTTGGAAGGGAGGTCTGTGAGCTTAAGCAACAGTGCTGCATACTCTGTCTGAGCCCCTGGTGTTGGTCTTAGTCTTTGCTACAAGTGTGTAGAGAAAGGTCTTAAAAGCTTTGCAGACAAGATTTTTAATGGTAAGCATTTGTGTTGTAAGGGAGCAAAAGCTGGGCAGTGTGCTCAGCTCCCAAAACACAACTTCTGCAAAGTATTGAGAAACTCATGAAGTTTGCAGAGCTGTCTGGTTCTGGCCATAGACCCAGGAGTCAGCTCTCTCAGAAATCTTAAGCCCTGAATATCTCATGAATATCTCACCCTGCTAGCAGGTGGTGGGCCAAAGTGCCCCCCTTCACTGTAAGAATCCATACACCTCACCTCTGCAGGGAGGTGGATTCTAGGTGTTCCAAAGCACAGAGAAAGGACTCCAAGCAGCACTCAAATGCTGGGGGCCCTGATGAGTGCAGGAATGGATGGAGAAGCAAAGATCTTAATATAAACACACTCATAAGGAAATTCTGGGCTGCTTTTTGGGGGCTGAAATGGAAAGAAAGTTGTACATCAGATTTTAGAGATACTGAACATGAATCAGGAGCCAAAGGGAGACAAGTTACCTCCACTGAGAAGATATAAAGGCACTTGCAAATGGCAAAGGCCAAGCAGCAGGACTTCATAAAGCAGGTGCTACATAACAAGTCATATCATTTTAGACGCTGTCTCTCACCTGTTTTCATCAAACTTGCCCTTAAGTCACTGTTGAGTGCAAAATAAGATGAGAAAGTTGTTGTAGGTTCTCAAATTTAACGATGAGCAGTTTTGCCTGTTTGTTTCTGGCTTTTTGTTTGACATCTTACTGGATGATTTTTACAAATAAGGTAGCAACTCTGAAGTTCAGTGATGAAAAGATGAAGACTGCCATGTTTGTGAATTAATAATGCAGAAGAGATGTAACAAAGGTGCAAACTGAGTGAAGCGGAGAGAATATTACATTTTCATTGAGTACAACATCAGCATAACATTGTCAGATTCAGACAGGGATGAAATAATTGAAATTTTGCCTTTTAAAAGAAGTGCTTGAGCCACCAGCAACATTGGCAGCATGATGGTTTGTTAGAAATCTCTTCAGTATGTTCAGGTAACTGGAATGTCATTCTTATTTACATACATTATCAGTCAGATGCTGTTCTCAGCTCAGCTGAAATACCCCTGAAGCAGCTATAATCACAGGCCTGATCTGGGGTTAGCTCCAGCACAGCTGAGAGCAGTGTGTTTCATTGGGGTGTGCTTTCACCTGTTGGTGGGAACGGCAGGAGCATCTGCAATGGGCATCTTATGTAGAGGTTAAGACAATCAGTTCTAGTTTGCCTTCTGCTTAGAAGTGACTTCAGATAGGTGAATAAGGTGCTGATGTCATTAGCACTGCTGGAGGGGATTGTGGGCTCCTGGAGGGGAGTGCTCTTTGTACTGCTTGGGCTAAATAAGGCTGCCTCCCTGGAAAGGACTGGGGTGCAGTTTGGTGAGGTTCCATCAAGCCTACCATGATGTGCTTGACACAGTTTAGATGCTGCAGGAATTTATTGCTTGGTTTGTGATCCAAAGGTCGTTGAAATCAATATTGAGAGACACACTGTCTCTGAATCAAGACTTCATGTTGCCCTTCACACTTGTGCAACAACAGAGTCCCTCAGGATAACTGGATCTGAGAATACACGAGAGAAGGTTCTTTGTAGAGATCTCAATAAAAATTTGAATAAACAAATCCAAGCCAGAGGTAAACATTTGGATAACAATGTGTTGTCTGATAAAAACAGGTGGAAAATCCTCTGCTGAACTCTGGATAGGTGAATACTAGAAAACCTATGGCCATAGTGCACAGCTCACCCTGCTGAGTGAAAAAGCCCAGTCAAAGAGTAAGCACATGAGACAAAAAAAAATATTAAGGCATAAACTAAAACTGACTGCAGTAAGAAATGTCAGGAGAATAACCCTGACAACACTTTACTGATGTTGTAGATATTGGTAGCGTGTCGTCCTTTCAGTATCATCTCTGGTTCTGGTGGTCTTCACCTCAGAAATTATCTGACCAAGTATGTCAGTTCCAATGTTACTATAATAGTGACATGTTTTATTACACCTATTGGAGAGTCTCACCTATCAGACACTTCAGAAGCTTTGGTTATCTTCTGCTGATGAGGTTTTATGCCAGTCAACAGCAAAGCCCTAACATTAGAAATAGATGTAAATGGGAATTTCTTCCTGATTTTTACAATGTCTGTCCCATGCACTGAGCTCTAAATCTCATCTTTACTAAGAATATAGTTTGAAAGTCTGTTTGTGCTCCAGGGAATGACTAAGAGCATTTTTATTTCCTTCTCTTTCTGTACCACATATTTTAAGTTCTATTTCCCCCTGCAGTCTGTCAACCAAATCCAAATGTTTCACAGGCTGGAATATTTCAGGCAGGTCTCACCTCTTCAGAAGTCCACATTAGTTTATCACATTTAGACAGAGAGTCTCAGCCTGTCCTTAATTGCAGCCTACGAAGGTGACATGCTCAGTGTTAAGTCCCAGTTTCTGTCTTCTTCATGACACATCTTGGCCTTGGCTAGATCTGCCCTCTCTGAAATAAGCTGTGAGGTGCAGGTGTGCTCTGTCTTGTTCTGCATGGGCCCCATCTCCCTGCCATCCACACTGTCTGAGCACATCTGGATGCTAGAGCCAAGTGTGAACACAGCAGCCTGAAACCTACACTGGAAAATTCCCATGGGACCCTGTCACTTGTTTCCAGCATTAAAATTAATCAGCTATGGTCTAGTAGTATGGATTCTCTGACTTTCAGTTTTCTTTTGATTCCTTACATTGAAAACTAATTTGTCTCTAAGGTACTTCCACATAAGAGTTTCAGTGCAGGTGAGGAATGAGTTTTTCAAGCAAATTTCTCAGTTGTCACTCTTACTCTGCTATGTTTCATATTTCTAGTGAATACATGCTAACTTCTGGATGAAAATAAAACAAAATATACACCGTGACATTGGTGTGCTCCAAACACTACCAAGCATTCAGTTTACAGGATTAGACTAGACCCAGTCCAAAGTAAACCCATTCCAAAATGTGTACATGTCACATCCTCTGTATCACCTGTTGTACTGTACACATCCCTTCCTACTGTGTAGTACTATTTGCTAATGTAGACCCAGGCTAGGAGGATATTAAAGCAAAGCTATTCCAGTTCACATTAAGCTGTCTTAGACAAGTGGCATGCACTTGGCAATTGAAGGGTGCAATAATCATGTAGCACAAAAACTGGTCTGGAGTGATGTAAATTCTGGCATTTAATTTTCTGGTACTTTATTTCAAAACAATCTGGATGCGGACACTATCAACATAATTGTAGTGATGTTTGTGAATACTAATGATTATAATATGAAAACCTGGCCTCTTGAAGCATAGTAAACATTCTGATTTGGATTCTCCTCTTTCCTATTTTTCTATAATCTTTTAAGGAGTTGCCCCCCCCAAAAAATTAACATGAACATTAACTTTCCAGAGAGCATTTTCCTGCTCTCAGAAATGTGCAACAAGATATCTCTGTTGCATCCTGTGTGAGCCCGTGATCTCCTTGAGAGCAGAGGTGCTCACTTGCAGGAGCAGCCAGGGGCTTCACTCCTCAGAAAATCACAGTAAATGGAGATGGGCACTGCTTTTTAAGTCACACATGTTCATCTAGAAGAAACTTGTTGACCCATAGGGCCTTCAAAATTTGAAGCTACATTTATGGGTGTCTTACTTGCTCCTAGCCCTGTGATCTTCAGGTTGCCAGATATAAATGCGATGTGGTGGCCAGCAATCTTTCTGATTCTGTGTTTGGTGGGTGGATAAAAGAACATGTAGAGAGCCAGTTTCTCACTGTATTTACCCAGAACTTAAAATGAGCAGAAACTTTAGGAATTGAGAATTTTTTCTTATTACTATGCAGGGATTGGAGAAGTCAGTGGAGAATGTGCCTTCTCCATATCAAGTCCCCCTGACGATATTGTGGCAGCCACCATAACTACAAAAAAAAGCAAAATTGGATGGGGAACCGAGCTGAACTGAGAGCAAGAGAAAGACTTTTATTCTCAAATATCCATGGCAGGGTGGCTGTTTCCCATGGAAAGACTGAACAGCTGGGAGCAGTGTTCAGTGTACAATGACCAAGGACAACTCCTCAGTCAAGGATGACTTAATTTGTCCTCCTAGTGAGACACACTGCAAACTGCAGAGGATAAAAGCAGACCTTAGTGAATTCTTATGGTGCTCCTCCTGCCTATTCATGCAAAAAAACCCCAGAAATCATCAGAGATGTGTTAATTGCAGGAGCCTCAAAGCGAAACTAGATAATATTTCCCAAGGGAGGAGCATGCCACCAAACCATGAATAATGTTTACTGCATGGGAATTGGTATACAATAAATTACCCTTGTCTTTTGTATGTTCTCACCAGCACACGGAGGCAGTGGATTACAGAGAAAATTACTCTGAGAGTAAGATCCACTGATCTTTAAGAAAGGTATAAGAATACCCATTTTTTCTGCCTTTTTCATGTTGCTGTCTCTTTACAGTTTCCTCCATCTTATAAGCCTATGTGCTATTTGTAAACAGGGAAATATACCCTCACAGGAGTGCTTGGGAAGGAAGCATGGAATAGTGCTTGTATGATTTTAAAAGAGAAAAAACAAAAAACAAAAGACAATACAACAACGCAAATAAGAAATCAAATTATTTTGATAAACTATTCAAAACTCCATTTTACCTGTGCAAAAGGGAAATGGATATTTTGGAATGCCTATTGAGGATCAAATCCTACAAATTGGCACCTACCTGCAAATTGATCTCTAGAAAAGAATTCAACAGAATACATATTCTTTTAAATGAAAGGGACAGTAACCCTCCCTAGAAGCTCTAATTTGCAAAAATTTTTCCAACTTCAGATGGAAAAAACTGACATACATACTGGTGTGATTTACTTTTGTTTGTCATGAGGAAAGGGAAGAAAGTATTCCAGTTCCAAAGGCAAAACATCTTCTCATTAGAGCCTGTGTGTAACACATCAGGTGAAGAAGAAGTTTTGTGTTGCAGGTATGAAAAAAAAATTAGATGTTTCAGATTTTTTATGGAAGGCAAGATCATAAATGATACAAGCCCCTTTGCCTAGCTGGCTACTCAGCAAGGCAGGAAGGAGGTGCTGATCTCTTCCTCCCTGGTAACCAGTGGTGGGACACGAGGTAATGGTTCAAAGCTGTGCCAGGGGAGAGTCAAACTGGACCTTAGTAAGCATTTCTTTATCAAGAGTGTGGTCAAACACTAGAACAAGCTTCATGGACAGGTGGTAGATGCCCCAAGCCTGTCAGTGTTGAAGAGGCACTTTGACAATGCCCTTAACAACATGCTTTAGCTTGATCAGCCCTGAACTGGTGAGGCAGTTTGACTAGATGATCATTGTAGGTTCCTTTCAGTTGAAATGGTCTGTGCTAAGGGAAGAAAAAAAAGAGAAGAGAAGAGAAGAGAAGAGAAGAGAAGAGAAGAGAAGAGAAGAGAAGAGAAGAGAAGAGAAGAGAAGAGAAGAGAAGAGAAGAGAAGAGAAGAGAAGAGAGAAAAAGAAGAATCAAATTTTTACTTTCTTTTTGCAGTTTGATGTGAATTGTAAAAATTTCTTTTAAATACATAAGTTTTCATATTACTGTATAATATTTACCTGCACAGCTGGATTTCAAGAGAAGAGAAGAGAAGAGAAGAGAAGAGAAGAGAAGAGAAGAGAAGAGAAGAGAAGAGAAGAGAAGAGAAGAGAAGAGAAGAGAAGAGAAGAGAAGAGAGAAAAAGAAGAATCAAAGTCTTACTTTCACTTTGCTGTATGAAGTGAATTGTATAAATTTCTTTCACATACATATGTCTTCACATTAATGTATAATATTTACCTGCACAGCTGGATTTCATCTGTGGCTTTTAGTATCCTTAATAATCTTTATAATGGCAACAAAAAAACCCCAGCTGCCAATGTTCTGGGCTCCTGATGGCCATGAATTGGTATCTCACCTCAATGAAATGTTGGTGTTAAGGAAAGCAATCTAAACCCATAGTTCCTTTAACTCCTGGGTTATCTGAGGTATGAAAGAACATGAGGAGTGAATAAACACCACTAATCTTCCCGAGTGGTTCTCGTGAACTGAAACGTGGTTTTGATACTGTACCAGATCTGTTTGCAACTGCAGGAGTGTAAGTGCATGAAGGACATTTTTATCTAGTACATTCAGTCTGGCACCTTTTGTCAAAACAGAACTCAAAACATTTGTGTCAGCCAAAACAGGTGTTCGGCTGTTAATGGAGCTGAAGCGAAAGTTTGAACATTGTGTAGGATGAAAGATGAGCTTGAGGAATGTCTAGAGAATACATTTCAGTGTGTAAATATTCCAAGCCTCTCAGTGTTGCCTGATTCAAGAAAAAACAGAGACAAAACCAAGCCTCTGGCAGCCTCCATCCCCATGTCTTCCTCTCTGTTTTCCTCCAGTAGGGCTAAATGCAGGCAAATAGGGAAGGCCAATATGCTACAGAAAATAGACACATCTATTACTAGCCAATGTGCTGTCATGTCTCAGTTGGAGTATAATTTGCTGAATTTCCTTTTTCACTTCCAAACACTGCCTGTCCAAAGTCTCCTTCCTCTCCCTTCCCATCAGCAGGACCTATCCTGCAGGCTGGCAGGCAAACGTGGTGTCAGGAAACAAATACTGAAGTTCCCAGCAGGTGTCTAGAGCCCAGCTCTTTCTTCAGGACTCGCTTTATTTTATGTATATTTTTGATAACTGATCTGCCAAAAACCAAATTAAACTGTGTAATTTATTCCGATTTGACAAAATGCAAAGTATTTCTTGGAAGAATGTAAGATAAAATTAAAATCTGTGGTCTACTCATCACATAACAGTCCAAACACTCTGAATAAATGATAACAAATCAGCTAGTGCAGCCTTTTGACAGTATGAAGTCCTTAATCTTCAGTCATTATGGTTCTCTGATTGCCCCTTCTCTGGCTGTTAATACCTCCTCCTGAGTCCTAGTGTCAGGAATTAGCTGCAGTAATTCTATTTCAATTACAGCCAATTGATGATAATCTGAATTTCTGATATGCTTCATATAAAATTATTGTCAGGCTGGTACATTAAGTCTGTGTTTGTGTACCTTTCCTTTAGAAAAAAAAAAAAGAAGACTTTTATTTGCAAATTCACAAATTATGCAAGTTCTTTCATGATCACCAAGGCAAATTAAAAGAAAAAACAGAATAATGTACACCACTAGTCTTTGAAGGATACTGCTGAATTTGTCAAAGAGGGATAAAACCTTGGGGTGCTATCTGAATCATCAACTAAGCCTGGATGATCAGCTAGTGCCAGTGATTACAAAACACCACCCACAACAGACACACTCTCCCCACACACACTGTGTATCAGCTTCAGATTTCAAGGAAATGCTGATCCTTTATCCCAAGTGTGTCTTTGTTTCCTGTGATCCAGATTAGGCACTTAACAGCTCCCAGCTGGGTTAACAAAATTCCCTGTACCTAAAACGATGCATCAGCTGCAGCCATAAAAGTCAACTTTCTGCTGCCTCCAGAGCCTGATTGCTGTCTAGAAATAATCCAAAAGCTCTTTGCTAAGGTGAATCTTTCTGTTGTAGTGATGTGGTTAGGATTGTATGACATCAACTGCAACCTTCATTATTACAGGTTAATTTGCAGGAGCTGTATTGAGACAGCCCTAGTTATCAAAACAGCAGTCCAAAACCCAAAGCCAAATAATGACAATCTACAGGATAGAGAATGGATACCTGGATATGAGAATAAAATTACCTCTCCCACATTTGAAGTTATCAGCATTTTATAGCATCCTATTCTGTCTCCCTTTCCCCTGTTAAAATGTGTCTTAGGACATGAGAGATCTCACATCCTGTCCAGTCCTACTGAAGGAAAACAGTTGCATCCACATAGTCATGTCTTGGAAAGAGCACTCACTGGGAAAATTGCTTTCAAGAGACTCTAGAACAAAACTCCTGGCCATGTGAGCAGGTTATGACCAGACTGCACAAAAGGATGCCAACAGCTCACTAGATAGTTCTGACCTGCAGCAGACGTCCAAGCCCCAGCTGCAAGAGCCAGATGTGTGCCCTGCTCTCTGTGGAAGGCTGATTTGTTTGTGACAGGGAAGGCAGGGACCCCAACGTGCACAGTGCCTCGGCCAGCACTGGTCACAGTCCTGCATTGTTAGCAAGAGTTAAAGGGGAAAGCGGATTTGTACTAACATGCCACAGTGTGATATGGCACAATTGAGATATGGGCACATTTTTTGCTGCCCTCTGACATCTTCTGTCTTAGACAGTTGCCTGCACTATCTCTTAGGTAGCAACAGCCTTGACAAGAAGTGCAGGGGGAAAGGGTCTGGAAAAGAAACTGTAGCAATTATGAACAATTCAGAGCTATAAACCTGTTGTTGGTTTGGGTTTTTTGTTTTTGTTTTCTTGTGAAGGAGACGGGGCCAGGATCCATATCTGTATCCTACTGCATGGAAAGAATTTATAATTAGTACTTTTTCTTACAAATACATATAACATGGAATAAAAGGAATTACATCTTATGCTGCAGTCTTTTGTGTACCTATATATATGTCTAATGTCTCTGCAGCCTGGTTTTGCTGGTTGTCTTGCACACCATGACTATTCCTAATAGCATATTACCTTGCCATTTTGGTAGTGAATCCAAGGCAACCCGACTTCCATATGTGTAATGCAGCCACTTCAGGTATGTGTAGGAAGTCTAGGCAGCCTGAGCTGCAATTGCAGAGCTGTTGTCCACGTGAAGATCAACTCTGCACTGCTGGAACAACACAGCTCCTACCCTGCTACTGGTTTTAGAGCTGCACACACTGACAGGGACATATGAACACAAACGCTGTGAAAGCAAAAATTAAGGGGCTGTGGGACCTGAGCTGTCTGAATATATATAGGAGCCCCCAAGTTTCAAATGAAACAGTGACACAGTCCTGTAAAAAAAAATACCATCAGGGAGAGAGAGAAATACATTAGGATGTTTGTAGGTCATTGTTAATTAAAAAAGTATCTGATTATCATTAACATAAATCGTCGCTGAAGGAAATGGGGCCTGCATTGCAGGAGAGAAACTTGCTGAGTTAGCTTAAATTGCCTGGAGTACATGTACCATGTGATGGAACCAGTGAAGAAACTGAAAGCAAATTATAAATTTGCATGTAGGTAACTGATTCAGAAAACAGTTACTCTGAAGTTGAACCTCAGTGTTTTGTTTAATTGCAATAAAGTGATATAGGTAGGGTTTGAGCTAAAGCTGTAAGAGCAGCAAATTTGCTATAGCTGAAAACAATACCCCTCCATTTTCAAAAGCTAACATGTGAAAGCGAGCAACGCAAAAAGTCAGAAACTCCTGATATTTAAAGGTGTAGATCAAGAAAATAAAATCTTATCGCCTACATTAAGTTGTATCTCTCCACTTGCCAGATGCTTCTGTGCCAAGCACTCTGATATTTTGATTTATTAATTCTTTCGTACAGACTATTCCACCTAGTAAGAATTTGACTTGGTCATCTTCTTGCTCCAGAATTCATTCTGCTTTGCTCTTGGATTGCCAGTGGCTATGCCAAGAATAGCCCTGTGACTGACACAGCCTCCAAAGCACTTGGAAAATTGTATCTGAAACTCCACAATTTGGAGAGCTGTGGAAATGAAATGTCTTTTTTTCTGTTTCCCTATTGTGTGGAAGAAAGACACTTGGAAGATCATCTGAAAGAAGGAAAAATACCAAATCAAGCAAGAAAAGCTGTAAATGCTACTCAGAAGATCCTTAATTTACTTTCTGCGATACACATAGTGATTACAATGCTGTACAACTGGAGGAGATATATAATGGTAGCCACCTTTTGAATAATTTTGAATTTGTTTTTACCATGTCAACAGGCAGTTTAGCAGCTGGAGTTTTAGGACTACTTTACAAAGTTACCTTATTAAGTAACATTATTGAGTACTCTGCATTTACTTACTGTATTTCCATTTTATCTATTGTGGTTGGTGCTATCCAACTGAGCAAGTAGACTACTAAGGTTTGCCTTCAGAGTAAAACACATTGGAGGTAGGACTGCAAAAAGTGTAGTTTAAAAGTACTTGCCCCAAGAAATATAGTTCAGTGATTCTGCAAAGTTAGTTTATACTGTTGGAAAACAAAACTAGCTACCAAGATATATATGCATAGATATATGAGATAACCACTCAAGTAATATGTTATTTGTAATATCATTTGCAGATAGTAAACCTGAGGAAACCAACATCCCTCTCTTGATTTTGTTGGAGATAAAAGGATTTACATGAACCACATACTTGCCCCATCTCCCATAAATGTATTTATCAGAGTATAATATCCGTCTTCTGAAGAAGTGTACTTGGAGATCAGTTCCTGTGAAAAGTGCTGTATCATTAAGCATCAATTAAACCATTTACATTATGATAAATTAATAGCTGATAGAGTTTATTAGAGTGATATCTCTTCTACAGATACTTTAAAAATAAATGCTTATTTCATTTAAAAGTCATTGGGAATTTTTTTATGTTTTTTCTTTTAGTTTTCTTTCCTGAAGGTCCTTAATTTTCAAGCAAGCACAAATCCTATGTTCAAATGTGCTGTTTTGAACTGGGGACTGTTTCTGCATTTCTGGAACCACTTGAAAATGTCCAGACCCGTCTTCTTTATAGTGTTGCTAAAAATGTCTGCTGAATTTGAAAGCAGGTTGAGCTCTCAGGAAACTCTTTCATTTTTATGATTTTTCAGCTGGCCTCTGACTATGACAACCAGTTAGGTGCTTCCTGAAAATGTTCTCTTTGGTTCTCTTAGATTTTTCTCTAGCAGGTACCTTTCCTCTGCAGAAGGTGACGGGGTTCTCTTCAGCTCTTGGACCCAAAGAGGCTATCAAGGATGAAACCTTCTGTGCCATTGTCAGTTTATCATGGTTTGTTTACCTTAAAACCCTAAAATTTGGGGTCCCTGGTAGTGAGATAGCCATTGCGTAAAGTGAAGTTTTTGCCCCCAGCAAATAGACCAGAGCTAGAATTATGGCCTAAGGGCATAATGTCTTTGACAGAACATCCCCTGGTCTTGGCAGAGTCCTAAAAATGCACTCAAGGTGCAGATTTATTGACAAACAGTTACTATTTTGAGCCCTTTGGATATAAAATGCATGCTTCTCATATTAAAAATATTACTTCAAAGGAAAGAAAATTCTAGCTGGTCAATACTACTTTGTCTGACCATTGTGACTTGTCTTTAAAGGAACTCACTCTTCAAACAGTTCTCTTTACTCATCTGGAAAACTCAGAGCCTTCTAACATATCCTAAAATTATAAAACTAGTCCCTTTCTGGATTTAAAGGAGGGTTGTTTTTATTTTTCATTCCCTGATGTCTTGATCCCTGACTTAAAGAACAAGCCTATTCTGTTTTTCGTGCAGATATTCAATGATACTAAAATATGCATGTACAAAAAAAGGCTGAACTGTGACCAGGTTCTTTGGGGAAAATGTTTGTTGACATCAACAAGATTTTTTACTTGAGTAAGGTCCTCAGGATTTGGTCTGATAGGTGTCTTGAGGTTTTCTGCCTGAATTGTGCTGTGATGACAGCTACAGGGACAGTAGTAGCAGACCAGACTGTTTTTTCAATGCTGTAAATCCAGCTCACACACAGGTACACTGGAAAGCCCACTTCTTACCCTGGGCAGGTGTACTTACATATGCAAAACAAAGTTTCAGTTGCCTTTAAGCATGTAAATTAGCCCCTTGTGTGTCTGCTTGTTAACATGTGCCTCAGAATTAGCTAACGTGCACTGAGAGCAGATTTTTACCATATTCCAGAGAAAATAATGTCTTCAAAGGAAAATAAAGATGAGATATTTTGTTGACTTTGCTCTTATTCTATCTATTCTAGGAAAACTGAAGACATGTTTCATTTATGAAAAGCTACTTCAACCAGCTTAACAATCAAGTTAGAGTCACCTCAAAAGTAACATATTGCCTTTGTCATTTTTCATATATTTCTATATTTTATGTACTGCACTGATACAGAGCTTTTCTTGGAGAGTTTGCTTTTGAATCACTAAATAGTTGAACAGACTGTCACTAGAAAATGCTTTGGAACTTTTATGAGCATACTTTTATTGTAAATATTAATTTACAGTGGAGCTATTTCAGTACCAGAACTTAGAAAGCAGTGCCATGAAGATTCTTAGCTAAAATAATTTTTAGTTTGTGAGACTTATTTAGTAAAATGTTCAGTTGCAGATGGCAAATTTTAGTCAGAATTAATAAACATATAGGCCTGCTGGTTTGCAGTATTATTTTAGCTTGTTTGCCTTTTCTTTGTATGCATAAAATCTTTGAAAACGTTAAGCTTTATCAGTGTTTTTTAGAAGAAAACATAATTATGGTACAAAATTCGTTTTTCCTCACTCTGTCTGTTGGGATCCCAGTGCATTTCCAGCTAATACACAAATTCGTATTTTCCTGCTTAACTTGTCCTCCTCCTTGAAGACAGGAATAGCATGCCACAAGAACATAAAAGTTACTGTGGTGAGATGTGTTGCCCCAGTCCTGAATCACAGCTCTGGTCTGTGTTTGGGCTCTACATATGCCAGCTAAGACCGTGCTCTGGCATGGTGTGTTTCAAACCATTGCCTAAATTTGGCTTTAGGGGAACAAATGGGTCTGTTTCTGGGGGCAGCCCAACCCTGCAGCTCTGCTGACTGCAGTGGGACTTGAGAATTCTGCCTCTCCCTGCGCCCTGCCCATCCCCGAGGTGATGGGAATGGATGAGCCCATCCACTGCCCTGCTCAGAGGGGTGAGCTCAAACCCCAAGGCAACAACCCCTGCCTTCGTCTTTCTTCACTGGAAACTTCCCCTTTTCATTAGGCTTGAGCTGGTAACTGAAATTTATTAGCCTAAACTGGGCTGGAACTGATGAGATTTACAGTGATATATAGAAGAAATGCCGAGCTGGAGAAAACTGATGAAAAATTGAAATGATAAAGTTGTATTGGGAGCTTGTTGAGGTAATTGAAAAGCCTTGTTATGTTGTATTGTGATGGGTTCAAATAAAATATAGGTGCAATTTGTCTAGATCATGCCTGCAGCACACTACGAAATAGATTCCTCTCCTCTAGAATTAGGGATGTGTTCAGTTTTTACCTGTCAGTGGGCATTGTGAAGGGGTGAGATGAGACAAAAACTTCTCTTAATTGATGTAGTTGACAGCTCGGTATTTTTCCCACCACACTGCTTGCAGGAGGTCAAGGAGTGCTCTTCAAAACACCCAGAGGCATTTCTGCAAAGACGTCCAGCACACCCATTTTTGTCCCCTGGCAATCTCCCATGCTCTGTTCCCTTCCCAGAGAAAACTGATTAGCTCTTGTGCATTTCTGAAGCTCAATGCAGCACCTTCTGCAGGCCCAAGGGTCGTCTGCTTTCTAGCAGACCACTTCTAGCACAGCCACCCTGTGGCTGAAAATTGCTTTCCATACCCTTCCTCAACACTTGTGGGCTCCAATTTGATTATTTCAGGTGTTCAGGAGAAGATTTTGTTTAAATGTATTCCCAATACAGTAGTGAAAACAAGTCAGATGCTATTAATAATGCAGAGGAGGAACCAGGTTCTCAGACAGGTATTTTATAATTACATAAGCAACAGCATTGTAACGGTCATGGTGATCTAAGATTGTAACAGCAGCTAAGTTTGCCCAGAGAAATAACATCTTTTATGTAGCCAGTTTGAGGACCTAGGGGAAAAAAAACAGACTCTTTTTTACACGGCTTTTACTCTTGTGTTTCTGATCCATCTTTTCATTCTAATCAGTTGGTCTAATAAAAAATATTACCTGTGTCTACAAACCTTGCCTCACAAATCCATCTGACTTGAATCAATAAATAGATCTTCTTTGCACAATAATCATATGATAATTCAGTGCCAGAGAGTTTGTCAGTAATGACATATAAGCTGCACACAAGATCTTTTTAAATATAACCATATTAAATGTATTTTGAAAAATACTTTCTGGTTGAAAAAAATAGTAATTTTATTCCTCTGAATGGAACCTGTAATGTGCTTGTGCAGTGGAATTCATCTTTCTCTGTCAATGTAGTATCTTTCCCTCTTTCTCCATAATGCCCTTCATTCTCTGCTTTGTGCTAAGGATATGTATTGACTTTGCAGAATTGCTGTAGCAAGCTGTAAATGATATATTCAAAGAAAAATCCCTGCTCAGTTCCCATAGAGAGAACATGAACAGTGCTGGGCAATCAGAGTTATGCTGCATTTTGTATTGTCACATTCAGTGCAAGCAGGAAAAGCAGCCCAAGCACAGACGTCACTGACTTAAGTTCTGACAATAGAAGCCTATTCCTTTTTCTATTCATATAGAGACATCTGAAGTGTTTTTCCTTCTTCACTTTATTTCTTTTCTATTAGCCCCTGTCGTCATGCATGGCAAGAAGACAAGCCTTGATTACCTACAGTTGTCTGTAGTTGTCTGCAGACAAAGGTATAGCTAGCAATTTGACAATTGCTTGTTTACCAACCAGCATCCTACCTGTGATTTGTCCATAGTACACACTTCATATCCTGTGGTGCAGGGACCACAGCAAATAATTCACTTCTTTTACCTAAGTGCTGCAGTTAGAGATATTTAGAATTGGTTTAGTAAATGCCTGGGAGAGCAGAAAATCTGCTCATCAGCATGCCATTAGAAACGTTGTGGGAGAAAAATTGTTAAGAGTACGTAGAGTTGTAATAATACAGTCGTGTGTATTTTTCCTTTGTTTTCACTTGGAAATTCCACATGCCCTGATAAAAATAAGCAAAATGAAATTGATACAGTCAGGGAGAGGCCAGGCTGAGGCCAAGATGACATGGCAGTTCCTTGGCAGCTTCCTCTGAGGCTTTCAGCCATGCAAGTCCCCTGGCGCCCTCCATCTGAGGTGACATTTTGAGATGTGAATAGGACTCGGTAAACTTTCTTGCTGCTGTCTTGAAACCAAATCAGGTTTCAAACTAAATTAATAAAGCCCAGAGCTGTAAAGCTGACTCCTACTCTTGGGATTCCCTGCCACTGCTGTGGAGTTTTAAAGACTTGTTTGAAGGAAAAGCTAATGCCTCTCTCAGCAGGAGAAAAAGAGAGTATTTTCCTCAGTGACTCCAGACCACAAATTACTTTTCTGAAGACACTGACGGAGCAAACCATGCTCATGGTCTTTTTAGCAGAAATAGACGTCCATATTGTAATTTAATCTCTTCCTTATGAACAGCCATTGAGAAAGAAGATGCTGAATCCTACAGACCTTCCAAGAAACAATAGACTAAAACAAGACTAATATGATAAACTGATAATTAAGTTTAAGGAGAGGTGTCAGAGACAAAGACTTTATTTTAAAGAGCGGGAGATAACCCAAAACAAGGCTGCATTTCCAGATGGCCACCATATTTGAATACATGCTTAAATAAGTTTTTCTTTAATTAATATAGAAGAAAAAGTGACTAAGAAGAAAGCTGTGTGAGATTTGCCTTCCCCACCCTACATAAGCAACAGAGGAGACAAACCGCTATATTAAGTGACTGAGTAAGGCAAAACAAAAAAAAAAAAAGGCAGGGCAAAGAGGGAGGGGATCCCTCTTTTCTGAGGAAGGAGAGCATTACAAAGATTTTTTGACAGTGGTAAGCTCAGATAACCCCTTGAGAAGGATTAAAATCAAGTCTTACTCCCAAGCAGAACGGAGGCCTGAGGGACACATCACTGCTTCCTTGAAAGAAAAGGAGAGTGAAGGCCAAAAGAAAAGAATGTGATGGAGAAAGTTATGTTTTGGAGTGTGCTGGATGAGAGGTTCTGGCGTACATCTGTACACATGTGGCAGAGCAGGTTCAGCCATATACATGTTTTTGTGTCCTGTACTGAAGTCTTATTAATTTCCCCACTGGATTTTGTGTGCATACGTGCTTTTTGAACAGATTGTACAGCATTCAGGAGTTTCACCACTGTAGCACGTAACAGCCTGGGCTTTCTTGGCTGCAAGTACAGCTGATATTCTTCCCTGTGGACATGACAACTTGAAAGCTATTCCTATTACTGGTTTAGTAACATTTTACAGAGATGGATGTGACTTTATGACCGCACATATTCCTTTCACCATTCTTGTTATAGATGCATTGTCTTGCTATGTCACTTCTTCAGCAATGTGCAATATTGTTTTATTGCTTTGGAAACTTACTGCTTTTGGGTCGTGGATTCTTTTTATTGTTTGGTATATGGAATCTTTCTTAGTTAATATTCACACTTTTTGCCTTCTCAAATGGATTCTATAGTGCCCTTAACAATTGTTGTATTCTAAAAAGCTGTGATTTATTGCACAGTACAAACCACTACGGTTTAAGTAGTGATCAACTACAAAAGCAAATCAATGGTGAAATAAACACCCATTATTCTAAAAAGTCACAGAGGTGCTACAAAAATTCCATCATATCAATTTCTCTGACATCTCTTGGTGCAAATATACCATTCTAGTATTTGTAAAGAGTGTTTCTTGTTAGCCACCTCTAAAGTGACGCCACGCACAGTCCACACCCGCAAAATCCAAACCCTCTTTTCTTGTCAGAAGAATTATGAACCGAGCTGGATAAAGTGAGGCAGGGGTATAAGAGCGAAACATAAAAGCTGTTGTATGACATGCAATGACATAAAAGTGGAAAATAGTTGTTTTCGTGCTTTCTCCTCTCTTGCTCCTTCTCCTCCATCACTTAGGTAACTTGTAACTCATGTCTTGTTTCAGTCCTGCGTGACAGAAAGCTATATGAACACATAAGCAATATCCATATATAATGCTTCATCTTCAAAGTCTTCCTTGTAGGAGAACAGTGTAAATACCTTGCAGCATACAAAATTCTCTTGTTCAAACAGTGATAGCAAAATGCTTCTTTCATCTCTCAGAAAGCCTCTAAATTTTAAAACAACTCAGCATGCTGCATTTTCTAGTATTTTTTTATTCTGTATGGTTTTAGAATTATGTATAGTATGGTGGCAGGGAGTATTGGAGATGAAAGGTTCACTTCTTTCATGTAAGGACACTTAATCACAACTGTGCTTAATAAATGCTCTAGATTCAACAATTGATTTTTATTGTTCATGTAAGGTTTAATAGTTCAATTCCTTTTTTTCATTTAAAATTGTAATTTTATTTCATGTTTTTGGGGAAGGAGGTGAGACACTTCCTCATCCACCTGTTCTGTATGTGCATTTCACATAAGAATGTTTGAAACCTTCTCTCATTTTTCCTGAAAAAGCCTGGTGATTGAAAACATGCGATGCTGCGACAGGTGAGTTGATGAACACACTCTTTCCCACATTCTCTCAACTCCAATTTCAGAGGCACAGGAAAGCACTCTTCAGATTTTGTGATTCATCTGTGTACTGGGAGGGGAGCGTGAGACAGTGAAAATGTAAGTTCCTCCTATTTTACTGTGTAGCACAGGTCTCAGAAAAGATAAGTCACAGGCACATTCCTGAATCATGTCCCTGTGAGAGAAGACAACACATGAGACAGAATTTAAAGTGTGCAGCCACATCTGCTTTAGTAAACACAATGTTTGGATAACCCATTTGACTGGGTATGTGAAACTGAGAAGTTCATTTATTAAATGCATGGATTTGTTCTAGTGCTTTACTCTGTGTATCATAGAATTCTCTTGTGTTTTCTGAGTCACATAGGAGTGCTGCCTTATGTACTATATATTAATCCTAAATTATAAACTTAAACAATAGACAGTACTGCATTTTATTTTCATGGTACTGTAGTACCATGCAATAATCAAAGGACATCCATTAGAGTTGCCATTCTGTTAAAGCTGTCATAAGGATTTTATTCTGACTTTTCCCCCCCTGCTGCAGTCCAACTTCAGGGAAGAAAAACAAACTCACAGACTACACTGAAACTGAAATGCAAACTTTTCAAGTGGCATCTATTTAGCCTTTAACATTGCAATCAGACTTATTCCAAGTATACCATGTTGAAACAGAGGAATGGAGATGTGCACAAATACTACAAGAAGTACGTGCATTGATTCAGTAACCAGGTCAGTTCTAGCAAGAGGTCGTTGCTCTTGCAATCGTACTCAAAGTAGTAATGGTGTTCTGATACTTTTCCAGATGTTATTACAAGTATTCTTAGTATTAGAAAAAATGGTACCGAGGGGGTCTGTTTTGCCTTATTTTTGTCAGAAGTGTGCCGAGTGTCTGTGGCTGACCAGTAATGCTGACAAAGGCCATTCCTGCCTCCTCCAACTGCTGCATTAAAAATGTTCCATCAGCCTGAGGATGAGTTCAAAGATGACCATTAGATAGAGGAAACTGGGAGAACATTGTATGGCTTCCCAACACACCCAAGTATTCATTTATCATAGCTGTAATTCATCGTTTGTTTTGGGCACTTTGCCAGCATTCAAACTTCCAGCAACTTCTCTCCAGAGATCTGACTGCCCTTTTTTCTTCTGTAATGCTGAAATGACTATGTTACGATCAATATGAAAAATGCAGGACCAGAAAACTAGCCAGTGAGACCTTAGTTCTGCAAATAATCATTAGTGCAAATTTGGAGAGAAAAAAAGAAAACAAAAAAAGCCACCCAAAACAAATCTTGACTGTATAATCTGAATCCTCATCTCAAGATCTAATTGTTGTGGGACTGGCAGTGTCCCAGGTAATCGATAATGAGATTTAGAGTCTCCTACTGCCACTCACCAGCTTGGCCACAGACTGATGGGGCACAGCTCTGCTTAGTGGAGTTGCTTGAGATTTACCAATTTAACTGAGACAGGGAATGGGCTGTGTGCTGGCAGCAAAAAGGAGTTATTACTACAGGGAGCTATTAGAGAGGTAATAACCCCCTCACACCCAAGTGGACAAGTTTCCCTCTCTTTTTCATACATACACATCATCAAAGTTGGTGCAAGTTTGCTGCCTTCCCATTCTGTGCAGAAAGATGAAGGCTAGCACAGGAATGCTGGATAAGAAATACCTGCCCTCCTGGTTGCTTCAGGTCAAGATCGAGACGAATTAGTTGGCAGAAAGGATGCCTTGTCCTGCCGCTGCCTTTGCAGTTGTTGTTCTGTGGATGGGGAGTATTTCAGCAAGCCGGGCAGCTTTTATGAACACTAAAATGATCTTTAAAGGTGGATGTAAAACCCCTTTATTATTTGGTTGTTTTTCCAAAGTCTTACACAAACCCTCCAGGAAACTCTACTGTTTGCCCTCATAAAAGTAGCTCTGACATTAGTCTCAGCATGTTTATTAACTAAAATCGAGCCTTCCAAAGAAATTCAGCTTTCATCTCCGTACCCTTTTAGTTAAATAAAGGACCGCTTCGCCTCTCCGGTGTCACTTTTTGTCTACCTCAGCAGCCAATGCGGTGCGTTTTGGCATCCTCCCGAGATGTAGCCAGCCCCGCGGAGGGGACACCCGGGGTTGTTCTCCCATAGCCTCGGGGCTGCGTGGAGCCCGGGGGCCGCAGCTGGGGCGGG